>NC_041387.1:422255200-422260527 GCF_002162155.2 Triticum dicoccoides | reverse complement strand
TCTTCCTCTTCCTCTTCATCTTCCTCTTCTTCATCATCTTCCTCTCCTTCTTATCCTTCTTCTCCTTCTTCCTCTTCTTCTTCCTCTTCTGCTTCCTCTTCATCTTCCTCTTCATCTTCCTCTTCTTCATCATCTTCCTCTCCTTCTCCTTCTTCTTCCTCCTCTTCTTCCTCTTCTTCTTCCTCTTCCTCTTCTGCTTCTTCTTCCTCTTCTTTATATATAGGGTTCAATGAAGACCAAATGCTTGTGATAGTTTTAAAAATAACATATTTAAATTGTGCATCTGAACGCAGAAAAAATACGTTGATCAGTACCGCCTTTCAGCCAAAACGCGCTACTGCTACACAGAAGTACATATAAAAAATACATTGATCATCAATGATCTTTTTGTGTAGAATCTAAATCGGCAATAGGAATCTACCACCGATTTAAGAACCAGCGAAGACTCCTATTGCAGCCACAGATCCTACACATAGAGTTCAATGAAGACCAAATGTTTGGGATAGTTTGAGAAGTAACATACTTAAGGTGGTCAAATTCTTGTTAGGGGAGCGAGGTGGGACTAAAAATAGCGCCTGCCACAACCTCTTTAGTACCGGTTCGTACCACGAACCGGTACTAAAGGTGCTGGCAGGGCACCAGCATTTTTACTACCGGTTCGTGGCACGAACCGGTACTAATGATTCCCAAAGAACCGGTACTAAAGGTCACCTCCCGCCAAGTCATTTGAACCGGCACCAATGGGCGCATTAGTGCCGGCTCATATGGGAACCGGTACTAATGTTTCTCATATTAGGTCCTTTTTCTACTAGTGATGCAATGCGCTTGAAGATGGATGCAATGCGCCTGAAGCTTAAGAAGATTAGAAAATATGCCATTGATAATGAGGCTTGGTATCATTATGTCGTTGGATCAATTGTTACCTTAGTTGCGATCTTGATCATATTTGTTGTGATGAGGGTAAGTTTTCTCTAATGTTTTGCTTTACAAATGGATACTTAGCTTATTTTCCTCCTAAATGGCATAATTACCTAAGTTAGATAAAAAATGAGCTATACTTAGCTTATTCAGTTCATTTATGACATACTTAGCATACTTAGGTCAAAAATGCCATTATAATCTTTGTTACTTCCAAAATGATATAGACTTAGCTTATTTTCCTTGAAAATGACATAATAACCTTACTAAGCTCCAAAATGACCTAATTACCTAGCTTAGCTCTAAAATGACCTACACTTAGCATTTTTAGCTAGCTTAGCAATAAAATGGCATTATTACTTACCTTAGTTAGAAGAAGAAGAAGATAAAGAAGAGGAGAGGAGAAAAAGAAAGAGAAGAAAAAAATCTTCTTCTTCTTCTTCTAACTAGTCTTCTTCTTTTTCTTCTTCTTCTTCTAACTTTCATCTTTCCCAATTTGCAGATTTGCTTTACATGAGGAAGGCTTGGATTCATGGAGTGTAGTATTCTTCTGGTGCTTCCTTGTTGTTTATGAAAACTTGTTTGGATATGTATGTCTATATGGATATGTTGTTGGAAACTTGTTTGTGGTTATGTATATATTGATATGTTGGACTTTGTTGAACTATGTTGTTGGATTTGACGAAATATGTTGTTGGACATGCTATTGGATATGCTGGATATGTATGCATGTATATCTGTGTTTGAAACCATGTCTAATTAATTGGATTAAAATAAAAATAGGGGATGTATAGCCTCTTTGTCGTCCGCTAGCCGACGACAAAGAGCTTTCTCGTCCGCTAGTAGACGGCAAAGAGGACACGTGGCAGTAACTTGTGCAAACTGGGAACACTGGCTGCCTATTTAGTCATTTTGCCATCTGCAAGCGGACAGCAAAGTGACCAAATAGGCCTGGCAAACAGGGCCATCTATGCCGTCTGCTGGCAGACGGCATAGCTGGCCACGTGGCAGCTCCCCAGTGTTGCCCTAGCTAAGCTCTTTGTCGTATGGCAGTGGACGGCAAAGAGTGCCGTTAACCCCCTAACGGCTCTCACCCCACACCACTGCCGTCCGTCGTCATTGTTGTCTACTGGCCTCGGATGGCGGACGACACAATTCTTTGCCATCCGTTTCTGCGAAGCGGACGGCAAAGAAGGCCTTTGCTGGCACGTGTTCAGCCAGACTGTTTGTCGTCCGCTGGCTGACGACAAAGGACTTTGCCGTCCGGGATCTGTGCCTTTGTCGTCCGCCATGGCGGACGGCAAAGAAGCTGATTCCAGTAGTGTATATAATATTAATTGATCATGAGTTCATCACAAAATATATATATAATATCATCACATATATGTGACGATACTTAATTACTAGGTACAATGCATAAAATTGAAAATGAACAATACTAAAACTAATAATCCCTCTTGGGGCCAGTATTCTGGCACCCCTCGCCAGTAGCTCCCTGGTGCGCGGCGTCTTCCCAAAGCGGAGGCAGTACTTCGCCTCCTCTGCCTCGTAGCGCTTGACGTGTCGATCTGCCTCTTGCAGGCGGACAGGCGCGAACGATCTTGCCATTTTGTTGGGCGCCCACCGGAGCTCCTAATCGGTGGCACGCTGGAGCTTATCGGCCCATCTCCACGCAGCAACGAGGCGCCTAGGGCCTCTGGCCTTCCTCGCGAAGTACCTGTTTTCGTACACCTCGTCTGCATGATGACGCGCCCGCCCCCAAAGCTCCGCCGCCTTCTTTTTCCAGGCGGCATCACGGGCTTCACAGGCCGCCTGGTACCTGGCATCCTCCTCCGTCATCTCCTTCTTGAAATCCACTTGCCTGACTTTCTCAGCCGGTGGCAGCGACTTCCAAAGACAAAGATCGTACTAGCCCCAAAACCAATCCAAAGTTGGGGGTCCGGTGCAACCTCGTCCGGCGGCGCATAGGTGTCCTCGTCGCTGCTTTTCAAGTGAGCGTCCTCAGGGGGCGGCGACTCCTCGTCGGCGCGTGAGCAGACCGGAGTCGCCATGGCAGAGATTTGAGAGAGAAAGAGAGAGGGCGAGCAAGGGGAGGATCTAGATGAGAATGCATGTGGGACGCTGTGAGAAAGGTAGTATTTTTTGGCAGCCGGAACCTAGATCGACGGGAACAGTACACACATTGGTCGCCGGAATTTACGAGTATTGTAGTGTGAATTACACATGATTCCCACAGCAAAATTCATGTGTGAACATAATAGCTGACGGTTTCCAATGCAGAACCATGTCTGATTAATAAAGCCCGCCACTCATGTTTCAAACCTCAGGCGCGAAATAGAGTGCCAATCGTGTGGGGCCCGTTGTCTTGCCAAATTTTACATTTTTTTTTGAAACACAAGATATTTACATCATCTGATGATTTTTTAACTCGCACATAAGTACGCAAATATGATTTTTCAAACTGTTATGGTTAGCCGTTGCATGTAGATGTAGTTCAAATTTCAATTACGGTCATTAAATGGCTAGAAAATCACTTAAATGTCTTCAAAAGGTCAAATGACCCTTGAAATTTTCCAAATTTTCACATGACAGTTTTATTAGTGCATGTTACACATAGAAAAAACCTGAAGGCCGTAAGAGGAAGTTATCTTCCGTTCGTCATCAAACATGCATTGTTCCCTTCTCGGAACCAGGAGCCTTCTAATGAGTTGCTCCGGTTTGTGAGGGTGTGTGTCCAAACTTTCGTCAAATAGGCCAACTTTTTTACCACATCATCTTGGTGGCATGACATTACATCAAGCAAGATTTCATGTTTTTCTGATCATTTTTAAATTTTTGGGAATTAAAATGCCATGGCACTCCATGCATATGTCCACGCCGTGAGACCAATATGTTTGAAAAATCTTTCTAATTTACTGCACATGGAATTAACTCGTACACAAGTACACAAATATGATTTTTCAAACCGTTATGGTTAGCCGTTGCACGTACATCTAGTTCAAAATTGAATTAGGGTCATTAAATGGCAAGGAAATCACTTAAATGTCTTCAAAAGGTCAAATGACCCCTGAAATTTTCCAATTTTTTACATGACAGTTTGTATCAGTGCATATTACACGTGGAAAAATCTTGAAAGCCGTAAGAGGAAGCTATCTGCCATTCGTCATCAAACATGTATTGTTCCCTCTTGGTGTTGGAAATATGCTCTAGAGGCAATAATAAAATGGTTATTATTATATTTCCTTGTTCACGATAATTGTCAATTGTTCATGCTATAATTGTATTGATCAGAAACTGTAATACATGTGTGAATACATAGACCACACCATGTCCCTAGTGAGCCTCTAGTTGACTAGCTCGTTGATCAACAGATGGTCATGGTTTCTTGACTATGGAAATTGGATGTCATTGATAACGGGATCACATCATTAGGAGAATGATGTGATGGACAAGAACCAATCCTAAGCATAGCACAAGATCGTGTAGTTCGTTTGCTAGAGCTTTTCTAATGTCAAGTATCATTTCCTTAGACCATGAGATCGTGCAACTCCCGGATACCGTAGGAATGCTTTGGGTGTGCCAAACGTCACAAGTAGTTGGGTGGCTATAAAGGTGCACTACAGGTATCTCCGAAAGTGTCTGTTGGGTTGGCACAAATCGAGACTGGGATTTGTCACTCCGTATGACGGAGAGGTATCTCTGGGCCCACTCGGTAATGCATCATCATAATGAGCTCAATGTGACTAAGTAGTTAATCACGGGATCATGCATTACGGAACGAGTAAAGTGACTTGCCGGTAACGAGATTGAACAAGGTATTGGGATACCGACGATCGAATCTCGGGCAAGTAACGTACAGATTGACAAAGGGAATTGTATACGGGATTGCCTTAATCCTTGACATCGTGGTTCATCCAATGAGATCATCGTGGAACATGTGGGAGCCAACATGGGTATCTAGATCCCGCTGTTGGTTATTGGCCGGAGAGCTGTCTCGGTCATGTCTGCATGATTCCCAAACCCGTAGGGTCTACACACTTAAGGTTCGATGACGCTAGGGTTATTAGGAAGATTTGTATGTGATTACGGAATATTGTTCGGAGTCCCGAATGAGATCTCGGACGTCATGAGGAGTTCTGGAATGGTCCAGAGGTGAAGATTTATATATGGGAAGTGGTCATACGGTCACCGGAAATATTCGGGGGCATACCGGTATTGTACCGGGGCCACCGAAGGGGTTCCGAGGGTCCACCAGGAGGGGCCACCTGTCCCGGAGGGCCTCATGGGCTGTAGAGGGAAGGGAACCAGCCCTTGGAGGGCTGGGCGCCACCCCCCCTTGGGCCCATGCGCCTAGGGTTGGGGGTGAACCCTAAAGGGGGCGCCCCCCTTGCTTGGGGGGCAAGCCCCTC
>NC_041387.1:422105973-422254873 GCF_002162155.2 Triticum dicoccoides | reverse complement strand
CGGCCCCCTTCCCCCTTCTCCCTATAAATATAGGGGCGAGGGGAGGGATGCAACAACACATCCAAGGCGCAGCCCCTCCCCTCCCCAACACATGTCCTCCTCCGCAAGAGCTTGACGAAGCCCTGTCGGAGAACTGCCACTCCATCACCACCACGCCGCCGTGCTACTGCTGGAGCCCTCTTCCTCAACCTCTCCCTCCTCCTTGCTGGATCAAGGCGCGAGAGATGTCACTGGGCTGCACGTGTGTTGAACGCGGAGGTGCCATTGTTTGGCGCTTAGATCGGAGTCCACCACGATCTGAATCACTTCGAGTACGACTCCTTCATCCACGTTCTTGCAACGCTTCCATCTCGCGATCTTCAAGGGTATGAAGATGCACTTCCCTCTCTCTCGTTGCTAGTTACTCCATAGATTGACCTCGTGATGCGTAGAATTTTTTTTATTTCTGCAACGATCCCCAACAGTGGCATCATGAGCTAGGTCTATGAGTAGTTTCTATGCACGAGTAGAACACAAGTTTGTTGTGGGCATCGATTTTGTCAATTTACTTGACACTACTAGTCTTATCTTGTTTCGGCGGCGGCGTGGGATGAAGCGGCCCGGACCGACCTTACACGTACGCTTACGTGAGACAGGTTCCACCGACTGACATGCATTAGTTGCATAAGGTGGCTAGCGGGTGTCAGTCTCTCCCACTTTAGTTGGATCGGATTCGATGAAAAGGGTCTTATGAAGGGTAAATAGCAATTGGCATATCACACTGTGGTTTTGGCGTAGGTAAGAAACGTTCTTGCTAGAAACCTTTAGCAGCGACGTAAAAACTGAAGGAAATATGCCCTAGAGGCAATAATAAAGTTATTATTTATTTCCTTATATCATGATAAATGTTTATTATTCATGCTAGAATTGTAGTAACCGGAAACATAATACATGTGTGAATATATAGACAAACAGAGTGTCACTAGTATGCCTCTACTTGACTAGCTTGTTAATCAAAGATGGTTATGTTTCCTAACCATAGACAAAAGAGTTGTTATTTGATTAACGGGATCACATCATTAGTTGAATGATCTGATTGACATGACCCATTCCGTTAGCTTAGCACCCGATCTTTTAGTATGTTGCTATTGCTTTCTTCATGACTTATACATGTTCCTATGACTATGGGATTATGCAACTCCCGTTTACCGGAGGAACACTTTGTGTGCTACCAAACGTCACAACATAACTGGGTGATTATAAAGGTGCTCTACAGGTGTCTCCAAAGGTACTTGTTGGGTTGGCGTATTTCAAGATTAGGATTTGTCACTCCGAATGTCGGAGAGGTATCTCTGGGCCCTCTCGGTAATGCACATCACATAAGCCTTGCAAGCAATGCAACTAATGAGTTAGTTGCGAGATGATGTATTACGGAACGAGTAAAGAGACTTGCCGGTAATGAGATTGAACTAGGTATTGGATACCGACGATCGAATCTCGGGCAAGTAACATACCGATGACAAAGGGAACAACGTATATTGTTATGCGGTCTGACCGATAAAGATCTTCGTAGAATATGTAGGAACCAATATGAGCATCCAGGTTCCGCTATTGGTTATTGACTGGAGACGTGTCTCGGTTATGTCTACATTGTTCTCGAACCGTAGGGTCCACACGCTTAAGGTTTCGATGACAGTTATATTATGAGTTTATGAGTTTTGATGTACCGAAGGAGTTCGGAGTCCCGGATGAGATCGGGGACATGACGAGGAGTCTCGAAATGGTCGAGACGTAAAGACTGATATATTGGACGACTATATTCGGAGTTCGGAAAGGTTCCGAGTGATTCGGGTATTTATCGGAGTACCGGAGAGTTACGGGAATTCGCCCGGGAGAAGTATTGGGCCTTATTGGGCCATACGGGAAAGAGAGAGGGGCTGCCTAGGGCAGGCCGCGCGCCCCCCCATGGCCTAGTCCGAATTGGACTAGGGGGAGGGGCCGCACCCCCTCCTTCCTTCCCTTCTCTCTTCCCCTTCCTTGTCTCCTACTCCTACTACATGGAAGGACTCCTAGTTGGACTAGGAAAGGGGGAATCCTACTCCCGGTGGGGCACCCCATAGACACACAAGTTGATCTTCGTGATCGTTCCTTAGCCGTGTGCGGTGCCCCCCTCCACGATATTACACCTCGGTCATATTGTAGCGGTGCTTAAGCGAAGCCCTGCGACGGTTGAACATCAAGATCGTCACCACGCCGTCGTGCTGACGGAACTCCTCCCCGAAGCTTTGCTGGATCGGAGCTCGGGGTGCGTCATCGAGCTGTACGTGTGTCAAGAACTCGGAGGTGCCGGAGTAACGGTGCTTGGATCGGTAGGACCGGGAAGACGTACAACTACTTCCTCCATGTTGCGTCAATGCTTCCGCTTCGGTCTACGAGGGTACGTAGACAACACTCTCCCCTCTTGTTGCTATGCATCACCATGATCTTGCGTGTGCGTAGGAATTTTTTTTGAAATTACTACGTTCCCCAACAAAAACATGCAACAACAATTAGAGGACGTCTAACTTGTTTTTGCAGCATATGCCGTGCGATGTGATATGGCCAAAAGGATGTGATGAATGATATATATGTGATGTATGAGATTGATCATGTTCTTGTAATAGGAATCACGACTTGCATGTCGATGAGTATGACAACCGGCAGGAGCCATAGGAGTTGTCTTAATTATTGTATGACCTGCATGTCATTGAATTACGCCATGTAATTACTTTACTTTATTGCTAAACCATTAGCCATAGTAGTAGAAGTAATCATTGGCATGACAACTTCATGAAGACATGATGATGGAGATCATGATGATGGAGATCATGGTGTCATGCCGATGACGATGATGATCATGGCGTCCCGAAGATGGAGATCAAAAGGAGCAAAATGATATTGGCCATATCATGTCACTATTTGATTGCATGTGATGTTTATCATGTTTTACATCTTATTTGTTTAGAACGACAGTAGCATAAATAAGATGATCCCTCATAAAATTTCAAGAAAGTGTCCCCCCTAACTGTGCACCGTTGCGAAGGTTCGTTGTTTCGAAGCACCAAGTGATGATCGGGTGTGATAGATTCTAACGTTCGAATACAACGGGTGTAAGCCAGATTTACGCATGCAAAACACTTAGGTTGCCTTGACGAGCCTAGCTGTTGGAAATATGCCCTAGAGGCAATAATAAAATGGTTATTATTATATTTCTTTGTTCATGATAATTGTCTATTGTTCATACTATAATTGTATTATCCGGAAATCATAATACATATGTGAATACATAGACCACAACAAGTCCCTAGTGAGCCTCTAGTTGACTAGCTCGTTGATCAACAGATAGTCATGGTTTCCTGACTATGGACATTGGATGTCATTGATAACGGGATCACATCATTAGGAGAATGATGTGATGGACAAGACCCAATCCTAAGCATGGTACAAAGATCGTGTAGTTCGTTTAGCTAGAGCTTTTCCAAATGTCAAGTATCATTTACTTAGACCATGAGATTGTGCAACTCCCGGATACCCTAGGAGTGCTTTGGGTGTGCCAAACGTCACAACGTAACTGGGTGACTATAAAGGTGCACTACGGGTATCTCCGAAAGTGTCTGTTGGGTTGGCATGAATCGAGACTGGGATTTGTCACTCCGTATGATGGAGAGGTATCTCTAGGCCCACTCGGTAATGCATCATCATAATGAGCTCAATGTGACCAAGTGTCTGGTCACGGGATCATGCATTACGGTACGAGTAAAGTGACTTGCCGATAACGAGATTGAACGAGGTATTGGGATACCGACGATCGAGTCTCGGGCAAGTAACGTACAGATTGACAAAGGGAATTGTATACGGGATTGATTGAATCCTCGACATCATGGTTCATCCGATGAGATCATCGAGGAGCATGTGGGAGCCAACATGGGTATCCAGATCCTGTTGTTGGTTATTGACCGGAGAGGCGTCTCGGTCATGTCTGCATGTCTCCCGAACCCATAGGGTCTACACACTTAAGGTTCGGTGACGCTAGGGTTGTAGAGATATGAGTATGCAGTAACAAGAAAGTTGTTCGGAGTCCCGGATGAGATCCCAGACGTCACAAGGAGTTCCGTAATGGTCCGGAGGTGAAGAATTATATATAGGAAGTGCAGTTTCGGCCACCGGGAAAGTTTCGGGGGTCACCGGTATTGTACCGGGACCATCGGAAGGGTCCCGGGGGTCCACCAGGTGGGGCCACCTATCCCGGAGGGCCCCATGGGCTGAAGTGGGAGGGGAACCAGCCCCTGGTGGGCTGGTGCGCCCCCCCCCCCTTGGCCCACCCTGCGCCTAGGGTTGGAAACCCTAGGGGTGGGGGACGCCTCCACTTGCCTTGGGGGGCAAGCCACCCCCTTGGCCGCCGCCCCCCTTGGAGATTGCATCTCCTAGGGCCGGCGCCCCCAGGGGGCCTATATAAAGAGGGGGGAGGGAGGGCAGCCGCACCCAAGTCCCAGGCGCCTCCCTCTCCCCACACGCCACTTGTCCCTCTCGCAGAAGCTTGGCGAAGCCCTGCCGTGATCACTGCTGCATCCACCACCATGCCATCGTGCTGCTGGATCTTCATCAACCTCTCCTTCCCCCTTGCTGGATCAAGAAGGAGGAGACGTCTTCCCAACCGTACATGTGTTGAACGTGGAGGTGCCGTCCGTTCAGCTAGGATCTCCGGTGATTTGGATCATGACGAGTACGACTCCCTCAACCCCGTTCTCTTGAATGCTTCCGCACGCGATCTACAAGGGTATGTAGATGCAATCCTCTCTCTCATTGCTAGATGACTCCATAGATTGATCTTGGTGAAGCGTAGAAATTTTTTATTTTCTGCAACGTTCCCCAACAGTGGCATCATGAGCTAGGTCTATGCGTAGTTACTATGCACGAGTAGAACACAAAGCAGTTGTGGGCGTAGATGTTGTCAATTTTCTTGCCACTACTAGTCTTATCTTGCTTCAGCGGCATCGTGGGATGAAGTGGCCCGGACCGACCTTACACGTATGCTTACGTGAGACAGGTTCCACCGACTGAATGCACTAGTTGCATAAGGTGGCTAGCGGGTGTCTGTCTCTCCCACTTTAGTTGGAGGAGATCCGATGAAAAGGGTCCTTATGAAGGGTAAATAGAAATTGGCATATCACGTTGTGGTTTTACGTAGGTAAGAAACGTTCTTGCTAGAAACCTATAGAAGCCACGTAAAAACTTGCAACAACAATTAGAGGATGTCTAACTTGTTTTTGCAGCAAGTGCTTTGTGATGTGATATGGCCAAAGGATGTGATGAATGATATATGTGATGTATGAGATGATCATGTTCTTGTTATAGGAATCACGACTTGCATGTCGATGAGTATGACAACCAGCAGGAGCCATAGGAGTTGTCTTTATTTTTTGTATGACCTGTGTGTCATTGAAGAACGCCATGTAAATTACTTTACTTTATTGCTAAACGTGTTAGCCATAGAAGTAGAAGTAGTCATTGGCGTGACAACTTCATGAAGACACGATGATGGAGATCATGGTGTCATGCCGGTGACGAAGATGATCATGGCGCCCCGAAGATGGAGATCAAAGGAGCAATATGATATTGGCCATATCATGTCACTATTTGATTGCATGTGATGTTTATCATGTTTTACATCTTATTTGCTTAGAACGACGGTAGCTTAAATAAGATGATCCCTTATAATAATTTCAAGAAAGTGTTCCCCCTAACTGTGCACCATTGCGAATGTTCGTTGTTTTGAAGCACCACGTGATGATCGGGTGTGATAGATTCTAATGTTAGAATACAACGGGTGTAAGCCAGATTTACACACGCAATACACTTAGGTTGACTTGACGAGCCTAGCATGTACAGACATGGCCTCGGAACACGGAAGACCGAAAGGTCGAGCATGAGTCGTATAGAAGATACGATCAACATGAAGATGTTCACCGATGATGACTAGTCCGTCTCACGTGATGATCGGACACGGCCTAGTTGACTCGGATCATGTTTCACTTAGATGACTAGAGGGATGTTTGTCTAAGTGGGAGTTCATTGAATAATTTGATTAGATGAACTTAATTATCATGAACTTAATCTAAAAACCTTTGGAAAATGTCTTGTAGATCAAATGGCGAACGCTCATGTCCACCTCAACTTCAACGCGTTCCTAGAGAAAACCAAGCTGAAAGATGATCGCAGCAACTATACGGACTGGGTCCGAAACCTGAGGATCATCCTCATAGCTGCCAAGAAAGATTATGTCCTAGAAGCACCGCTAGGTGAAGCACCCATCCCAGAGAACCAAGACGTTATGAACGCTTGGCAGTCTCGTGCTGATGATTACTCCCTCGTTCAGTGCGGCATGCTTTACAGCTTAGAACCGGGGCTCCAAAAGCGTTTTGAGCAACACGGAGCATATGAGATGTTCGAAGAGCTGAAAATGGTTTTCCAAGCTCATGCCCGGGTCGAGAGATATGAAGTCTCCGACAAGTTCTTCAGCTGTAAGATGGAGGAAAATAGTTCTGTCAGTGAGCACATACTCAAGATGTCTGGGTTGCACAACCGCTTGACTCAGCTGGGAGTTAATCTCCCGGATGACGCGGTTATTGACAGAATCCTTCAGTCGCTCCCACCGAGCTACAAGAGCTTTGTGATGAACTTTAATATGCAGGGGATGGAAAAGACCATTCCTGAGGTATATTCAATGCTGAAATCAGCAGAGGTAGAGATCAAAAAGGAACATCAAGTGTTGATGGTGAATAAAACCACTAAGTTCAAGAAAGGCAAGGGTAAGAAGAACTTCAAGAAGGACGGCAAGGGAGTTGCCGCGCCCGGTAAGCCAGTTGCCGGGAAGAAGTCAAACAATGGACCCAAGCCTGAGACTGAGTGCTTTTATTGCAAGGGAAGTGGTTACTGGAAGCGGAACTGCCCCAAGTACTTAGCGGACAAGAAGGCCGGCAAAACCAAAGGTATATGTGATATACATTTAATTGATGTGTACCTTACCAATGCTCGTAGTAGCTCCTGGGTATTTGATACCGGTGCGGTTGCTCATATTTGTGACTCAAAGCAGGAGTTGCGGAATAAGCAAAGACTGGTGAAGGACGAGGTGACGACACGCGTCGGGAATGGTTTCAAGGTCGATGTGATTGTCGTCGGCACGCTACCTCTACATTTACCTACGGGATTAGTTTTAAACCTCAATAATATTTATTTAGTATCAGCTTTGAGCATGAACATTGTATCAGGATCTCATTTAATTCGAGATGGCTACTCATTTAAATCCGAGAATAATGGTTGTTCTATTTATATGAGAGATATGTTTTATGGTCATGCCCCGCTTGTGAATGGTTTATTCTTAATGAATCTCGAGCGTAATGTTACACATATTCATAGTGTGAATACCAAAAGATGTAAAGTTGATAACGATAGTCCCACATACTTGTGGCACTGCCGCCTTGGTCACATTGGTGTCAAGCACATGAAGAAGCTCCTTGTTGATGGACTTTTAGAGTCTCTCGATTATGAATCATTTGACACATGCGAACCATGCCTCATGGGCAAAATGACCAAGACTCCGTTCTCCGGAACAATGGAGCGAGCAACCAACTTATCGGAAATCATACATACTGATGTGTGTGGTCCAATGAGCGTTGAGGCTCGCGGAGGATATCGTTATGTTCTCACTCTCACTGATGACTTGAGTAGATATGGGTATGTCTACTTGATGAAACACAAGTCTGAGACCTTTGAAAAGTTCAAGGAATTTCAGAATGAGGTAGAGAATCAACGTGACCGAAAGATAAAGTTCTTACGATCAGATCGTGGGGGAGAATATTTAAGTCACGAATTTGGTACGCACTTAAGGAAATGTGGAATCGTTTCACAACTCACGCCGCCTGGAACACCTCAGCGTAACGGTGTGTCAGAATGTCATAATCGCACTCTATTGGATATGGTGCGATCTATGATGTCACTTACTGATTTACCGCTACCATTTTGGGGATACGCTCTAGAGACAGCTACATTCACTTTAAATAGGGCACCATCTAAATCCGTTGAGACGACACCATATGAATTATGGTTTGGGAAGAAACCTAAGCTGTCGTTTCTAAAAGTTTGGGGATGTGATGCTTATGTCAAGAAACTTCAACCTGAAAAGCTCGAACCCAAGTCGAAAAAATGCGTCCTCATAGCATACCCTAAGGAAACCATTGGGTATACCTTCTACTTAAGATCCGAGGGCAAGATCTTTATTGCCAAGAACGGGTCCTTTCTGGAGAAAGAGTTTCTCTCGAGAGAAGTAAGTGGGAGGAAAGTGGAACTTGATGAAGTACTACCTCTTGAACCGATAAGTAGCGCAGCTCAGGAAGATGTTCCTGTGGTGCCTGCACCAACAAGAGAGGAAACTAATGATGATGATCAAGGTACTTCAGATCAAGTTACTACTGAACTTCGTAGGTCCACGAGGACACGTTCCACACCAGAGTGGTATGGCAACCCTGTCCTAGAAATCATGTTGTTAGACAACGGTGAACCTTCAAACTATAAAGAAGCAATGGCGGGCCCAGATACCAACAAATGGCTTGAAGCCATGCAATCCGAGATAGGATCCATGTATGAAAACAAAGTATGGACTTTGACAGACTTGCCCGAAGATCAGCGAGCGATAGAAAACAAATGGATCTTTAAGAAGAAAACGGACGCGGATGGTAATGTTACCATCTATAAAGCTCGACTTGTCGCTAAGGGTTATCGACAAGTTAAAGGGATTGACTATGATGAGACATTCTCTCCCGTAGAAAAGCTGAAGTCCGTCCTAATCATGTTAGCAATTGCCGCATACTATGATTATGAGATATAGCAAATGGACGTCAAAACGGCATTCCTTAACGGTCATCTTAAGGAAGAACTATATATGATGCAGCCGGAAGGTTTTGTCGACCCTAAGAATGCTAACAAGGTATGCAAGCTCCAGTGCTCCACCTATGGGCTGGTGCAAGCATCTCGGAGTTGGAACATTCGCTTTAATGAAATGATCAAAGCGTTTGGGTTTATGCAGACTTATGGAGAAGCCTGCGTTTACAAGAAAGTGAGTGGGAGCTCTGTAGCATTTCTCATATTATATGTGGATGGCATACTTTTGATGGGAAATGATATAGAACTTTTGGACATCATTAAGGCCTACTTGAATAAGTGTTTTCAATGAAGGACCTTGGAGAAGCTGCTTACATATTAGGCATCAAGATCTATAGAGATAGATCAAGACGCCTCATAGGTCTTTCACAAAGCACATACCTTGATAAGATATTGAAGAAGTTCAATATGGATCAGTCCAAGAAGGGGTTCTTGCCTGTGTTGCAAGGTGTGAAATTGAGCTCGGCTCAATGTTTGACCACGGCAGAAGATAGAGAAAAGATGAGTGTCGTCCCCTATGCCTCAGCCATAGGGTCTATCAAGTATGCCATGACCTGTACCAAACCTGATATAAACCTTGCCGTAAGTTTGGTAGGAACGTACCAAAGTAATCCCGGCATGGAACACTGGACAGCGGTCAAGAACATCCTTAAGTACCTGAAAAGGACTAAGGATATGTTTCTCGTATATGGAGGTGACGAAGAGCTCGTCGTAAAGGGTTACATCGACGCTAGCTTCGACATAGATCTGGATGACTCTAACTCACAACCGGATACGTGTATATTTTGAATGGTGGGGCAGTAAGCTGGTGCAGTTGCAAGCAGAGCGTCGTGGCGGGATCTACATGTGAAGCGGAGTACATGGCAGCCTCGGAGGCAGCGCATGAAGCTATCTGGGTGAAGGAGTTCATCACCGACCTAGGAGTCATACCCAATGCGTCGGGGCCGATCACACTCTTCTGTGACAACACTGGAGCTATTGTACTTGCCAAGGAGCCCAGGTTTCACAAGAAGACCAGGCACATCAAGCGTCGCTTCAACTCCATTCGTGAAAATGTTCAAGATGGAGACATAGATATTTGTAAAGTACATACGGACCTGAATGTAGCAGATCCGTTGACTAAACCTCTCCCTAGAGCAAAACATGATCAACACCAGAACGCAATGGGTGTTCGATACATCACAATGTAACTAGATTATTGACTCTAGTGCACGTGGGAGACTGTTGGAAATATGCCCTAGAGGCAATAATAAAATGGTTATTATTATATTTCTTTGTTCATGACAATTGTCTATTGTTCATGCTATAATTGTATTATCCGGAAATCGTAATACATGTGTGAATACATAGACCACAACAAGTCCCTAGTGAGCCTCTCGTTGACTAGCTCGTTGATCAACAGATAGTCATGGTTTCCTGACTATGGACATTGGATGTCATTGATGGGATCACATCATTAGGAGAATGATGTGATGGACAAGACCCAATCCTAAGCATGGCACAAAGATCGTGTAGTTCGTTTAGCTAGAGCTTTTCCAAATGTCAAGTATCATTTCCTTAGACCATGAGATTGTGCAACTCCCGGATACCGTAGGAGTGCTTTGGGTGTGCCAAACGTCACAACGTAACTGGGTGACTATAAAGGTGCACTACGGGTATCTCCGAAAGTGTCTGTTGGGTTGGCACGAATCGAGACTGGGATTTGTCACTCCGTATGACGGAGAGGTATCTCTAGGCCCACTCGTAATGCATCATCATAATGAGCTCAATGTGACCAAGTGTCTGGTCACGGGATCATGCATTATGGTACGAGTAAAGTGACTTGCCGATAACGAGATTGAACGAGGTATTGGGATACCGACCATCGAGTCTCGGGCGAGTAACGTACCGATTGACAAAGGGAATTGTATATGGGATTGATTGAATCCTCGACATCGTGGTTCATCTGATGAGATCATCGAGGAGCATGTGGGAGCCAACATGGATATCCAGATACCGTTGTTGGTTATTGACCGGAGAGGCGTCTCGGTTATGTCTACATGTCTCCCGAACCCGTAGGGTCTACACACTTAAGGTTCGGTGATGCTAGGGTTGTAGAGATATGAGTATGCAGTAACCCGAAAGTTGTTCGGAGTCCCGGATGAGATCCCGGACGTCACGAGGAGTTCTGGAATGGTCCGGAGGTGAAGAATTATATATAGGAAGTGCAGTTTCAGCCACCGGGAAAGTTTCGGGGGTCACTGGTATTGTACCGGGACCACCGGAAGGGCCCAGGGGTCCACCGGGTGGGGCCACCTATCCCGGAGGGCCCCATGGGCTGAAGTGGGAGGGGAACCAGCCCCTGGTGGGCTAGTGCGGCCCCCCTTGGGCCCCCCTGCGCCTAGGGTTGGAAACCCTAGGGGTGGGGGGCGCCTCCACTTGCCTTGGGGGGCAAGCCACCCCCTTGGCCGCCGCCCCCCCTTGGAGATTGCATCTCCTAGGGACGGAGCCCCCCCAGGGGGCCTATATAAAGAGGGGGGAGGGAGGGCAGCCGCACCCAAGTCCCTAGCGCCTCCCTCTCCCCACGCACCACCTCTCCCTCTCGCAGAAGCTTGGCGAAGCCCTGCCGTGATCACTGCTGCATCCACCACCACGCCGTCGTGCTGCTGGATCTTCATCAACCTCTCCTTCCCCCTTGCTGGATCAAGAAGGAGGAGACGTCTTCCCAACCGTACGTGTGTTGAACACAGAGGTGCCGTACGTTCGGCGCTAAGATCTCCGGTGATTTGGATCACGACGAGTACGACTCCCTCAACCCGTTCTCTTGAACGCTTCCGCATGCGATCTACAAGGGTATGTAGATGCACTCCTCTCTCTCGTTGCTAGATGACTCCATAGAATGATCTTGGTGAAGCACAGAATTTTTTTATTTTCTGCAACGTTCCCCAACACTAGCATGTACAGACATGGCCTCGGAACACAAGAGACCAAAAGGTCGAACATGAGTCGTATAGAAGATACGATCAACATGAAGATGTTCACCGATGATGATTAGTCCGTCTCACGTGATGATCGGACACGGCCTAGTTGACTCCGATCATGTATCACTTAGATGACTAGAGGGATGTCTATCTGAGCGGGAGTCCATTAAATAATTTGATTAGATGAACTTAATTATCATGAACTTAGTCTAAAACCTTTGCAATATGTCTTGTAGATCAAATGGTCCACGCTAATGTTGCCCTCAACTTCAACGCGTTCCTAGAGAAAACCAAGCTGAAAGACGATGACAGCAACTATACGGACTGGGTCCGGAACTTGAGGATCATCCTCATAGCTGCCAAGAAAGCATATGTCCTAGATGCACCACTAGGTGAAGCACCCGTTTTCCCAGCAACTCAAGACATTATGAATGCCTGGCAATCGCATAGTGATGATTACTCCCTGGTTCAGCGCGGCATGCTTTACAGCTTAGAACCGGGGCTCCAAAAGCGTTTTGAGCAGCATGGAGCATATGAGATGTTCCAAGAGCTGAAAATGGTTTTCCAAGCTCATGCCCGTGTCGAGAGATATGAAGTCTCCGACAAGTTCTACAGTTGTAAGATGGAGGAGAATGGTTCTGTCAGCGACCACATACTCAAAATGTCTGGGTTGCACAACCGCTTGTCTCAGCTGGGAGTTAATCTCCCGGATGACGCGGTCATTGACAGAATCCTCCAGTCGCTCCCACCTAGCTACAAGAGCTTTGTGATGAACTACAATATGCAGGGGATGGTGAAAACCATTCCTGAGGTATTTTCAATGCTAAAATTAGCGGAGGTGGAGATCAAAAAGGAACATCAAGTGTTGATGGTCAATAAAACCACTAGTTTCAAGAAAGGCAAGGGTAAGAAGAACTTCAAGAAAGGACGGCAAAGGAGTTGCCGCGCCCGATAAGCCAGTTGCCAGGAAGAAGCCAAAGCATGGACCCAAACCTAAGACTGAGTGCTTTTATTGCAAGGGAAGCGGACACTGGAAGCGGAACTGCCCCAAGTACTTAGCGGACAAGAAGGCCGGCAACACCAAAGGTATATGCGATATACATGTAATTGATGTGTACCTTACCAGTACTCGTAGTAGCTCCTGGGTATTTGATACCGGTGCGGTTGCTCATATTTGTAACTCAAAACAGGAGCTGCGGAATAAGCGGAGACTGGCGAAGGACGAGGTGACGATGCGCGTCGGGAATGGTTCCAAGGTCGATGTGATCACCGTCAGCACGCTACCTCTACATTTACCTATGGGATTAGTTTTAAAACTCAATAATTGTTATTTAGTGCTAGCTTTGAGCATGAACATTGTATCTGGATCTTGTTTAATACGAGATGGCTACTCATGTAAATCCGAGAATAATGGTTGTTCTATTTATATGAGAGAGATATTTTATGGTCATGCCCCGCTGGTCAATGGTTTATTCTTAATGAATCTCAAACATGATGTTACACATATTCGTAGTGTGAATACCAAAATATGTAAGGTTGATAATGATACTCCCACATACTTGTGGCACTGCCGCCTTGGTCACATTGGTGTCAAACACATGAAGAAACTCCATGCTGATGGACTTTTGGAGTCTCTTGTTTACGAATCATTTGACACATACGAACCATGCCTCATGGGAAAAATGACCAAGACTCCATTCTCCGGAACAATGGAGCGAGCAACCAACTTATTGGAAATCATACATACTGATGTGTGCGGTCCAATGAGCGTTGAGGCTCGCGGAGGCTATCGTTATGTTCTCACTCTCACTGACGAGTTAAGTAGATATGGGTATGTCTACTTGATGAAACACAAGTCTGAGACCTTTGAAAAGTTCAAGGAATTTCAGAATGAGGTAGAGAATCAACATGACAGACAAATAAAGTTCTTACGATCAGATCGTGGGGGAGAATATTTGAGTCACGAATTTGGTACGCACTTAAGGAAATGTGGAATTGTTTCACAACTCACACCGCCTGGAACACCTCAGCATAACGGAGTGTCCGAACGTCGTAATCGCACTCTATTGGATATGGTGTGATCTATGATGTCACTCACCGATTTACCGCTATCAATTTGGGGATACGCTCTAGAGACAGCTACATTCACTTTAAATAGGGCACCTTCTAAATCCGTTGGGACGACACCGTACGAATTATGGTTTGGGAAGAAACCTAAGCTGTCGTTTCTAAAAGTTTGGGGATGCGATGCTTATGTCAAGAAACTTCAACCTGAAAAGCTCGAACCCAAGTCGGAAATTGCATCTTCATAGGATACCCTAAGGAAACCATTGGGTATACCTTCTACCTCAGATCCGAAGGCAAGATCTTTGTAGCCAAGAACGGGTCCTTTCTGGAGAAAGAGTTTCTCACGAGAGAAGTAAGTGGGAGGAAAGTAGAACTTGATGAAGTACTGCCTCTTGAACCGGAAAGTAGCACAGCTCAGGAAAATGTTTCTGTGGTTCCTGCACCGGATAGAGAGGATCAAGGTACTTCAGATCAAGTTGCTACTGAACTTAGTAGGTCCACAAGGACACGTTCGACACCAGAATGGTATGGCAACCCTGTCCTGGAAATCATGTTGTTAGACAACGGTGAACCTTCGAGCTATGAAGAAGCGATGGCGGGCCCAGATTCCAACAAATGGCTTGAGGCCATGCAATCCGAGATAGGATCCGTGTATGAAAACAAAGTATGGACTTTGACAGACTTTCCCGATGATCCGCGAGCGATAGAAAATAAATGGATCTTTAAGAAGAAGACGGACGCAGATGGTAATGTTACCATCTATAAAGCTCGACTTGTCGCTAAGGGTTATCGACAAGTTCAAGGGGTTGACCACGATGAGACCTTCTCACCCGTAGCAAAGCTGAAGTCCGTCTGAATCATGTTAGCAATTGCCGCATTCTACGATTATGAGATATGGCAAATGGACGTCACAACGGCATTCCTTAACGGCTTTCTTAAGGAAGAATTGTATATGATGCAGCTGGAATGTTTTGTCGATCCTAAGAATGCTAACAAGGTATGCAAGCTCCAGCGCTCCATCTATGGGCTGGTGCAAGCATCTCGGAGTTGGAACATTCGCTTTGATGAAATGGTCAAAGCGTTTGGGTTTATGCAGACTTGTGGAGAAGCCTGCATTTACAAGAAAGTGAGTGGGAGCTCTGTAGCATATCTCATATTATATGTAGATGACATACTATTGATGGGAAATGATATAGAACTCTTGGAGAGCATAAAGGCCTACTTGAATAAGTGTTTTTCAATGAAGGACCTTGGAGAAGTTGCTTACATATTAGGCATCAAGATCTATAGAGATAGATCGAGACGCCTCATAGGTCTTTCACAAAGCACATACCTTGATAAGATATTGAAGAAGTTCAATATGGATCAGTCCAAGAAAGGGTTCTTGCCTGTATTGCAAGGTGTGAAATTGAGCTCAGCTCAAAGCCCGACCACGGCAGAAGATAGAGAAAAGATGAGTGTCATCCCCTATGCCTCAGCCATAGGGTCTATTATGTATGCCATGTTGTGTACCAGACCTGATGTAAACCTTGCCGTAAGTTTGGTAGGAAGATACCAAAGTAATCCCGGCATGGAACACTGGACAGCGGTTAAGAATATCCTGAAGTACTTGAAAAGGACTAAGGATATGTTTCTCGTTTATGGAGGTGATGAAGAGCTCGTCGTAAAGGGTTATGTCGATGCTAGCTTCGACACAGATCTGGATGACTCCAAGTCACAAACCGGATACGTGTATATTTTGAATGGTGGGAAAGTAAGCTGGTGCAGTTGCAAGCAAAGCATCGTGGCGGGATATACATGTGAAGCGGAGTACATGGCAGCCTCGGAGGCAGCACATGAAGAAATCTGGATGAAGGAGTTCATTACCGACCTAGGAGTTATTCCTAATGCGTCGGGCCCGATGACTCTGTTCTGTGACAACACTGGAGCTATTGCCCTTGCCAAGGAGCCCAAGTTTCACAAGAAGACTAGACACATCAAGTGTCGCTTCAACTCCATTCGTGAAAATGTTCAAGATGGAGACATAGATATTTGTAAAGTGCATACAGATCTGAATGTCGTAGATCCATTGACTAAACCTCTTCCGCGAGCAAAACATGATCAACACCAGAACTCTATGGGTGTTTGATTCATCACAATGTAACTAGATTATTGACTCTAGGGCAAGTGGGAGAGTGTTGGAAATATGCTCTAGAGGCAATAATAAAATGGTTATTATTATATTTCCTTGTTCATGATAATTGTCTATTGTTCATGGTATAATTGTATTGATTGAAAACCGTAATACATGTGTGAATACATAGACCACACCATGTCCCTAGTGAGCCTCTAGTTGACTAGCTCGTTGATCAACAGATGGTCATGGTTTCCTGACTATGGACATTGGATGTCATTGATAACGGGATCACATCATTAGGAGAATGATGTGATGGACAAGACCCAATCCTAAGCATAGCACAAGATCGTGTAGTTCGTTTGCTAGAGCTTTTCTAATGTCAAGTATCATTTCCTTAGACCATGAGATCATGCAACTCCTGGATACCGTAGGCATGCTATGGGTGTGCCAAACGTCACAACGTAACTCGGTGGCTATAAAGGTGCACTACAGGTATCTCCAAAAGTGTCTATTGGGTTGGCACGAATCGAGACTGGGATTTGTCACTCCGTATGACAGAGAGGTATCTCTGGGCCCACTCGGTAATGCATCATCATAATGAGCTCAATGTGACTAAGTAGTTAGTCACGGGATCATGCATTACGGAACGAGTAAAGTGACTTGCCGGTAACGAGATTGAACGAGGTATTGGGATACCGATGATCGAATCTCGGGCAAGTAACGTACCGATTGACAAAGGGAAGTGTATACGGGATTGCTTGAATCCTTGACATCGTGGTTCATCCAATGAGATCATCATGAAACATGTGGGAGCCAACATGGGTATCCAGATCCCGCTATTGGTTATTGGCCGGAGAGCTGTCTTGGTCATGTCTGTGTCGAACCCGTAGGGTCTACACACTTAAGGTTTGATGACGCTAGGGTTATTAGGAAGATTTGTATGTGATTATCGAATGTTGTTCGGAGTTCCGGATGAGATCCCGGATGTCACGAGGAGTTCCGGAATGGCCCGGAGGTGATGATTTATATATGGGAAGTTGTCATACGGTCACCAGAAATATTCGGGGGCATACCGGTATTGTACCGGGGCCACCGAAGGGGTTCCGGGGGTCCACCGGGAGGGGCCACCTGTCCGGGGGGGCTCATGGGCTGTAGAGGGAAGGGAACCAGCCCCTTGGAGGGCTGGGCGCCACCCCCCCCCTTGGGCCCATGCGCCTAGGGTTGGGGAGGAAACCCTAAAGGGGGCGCCCCCCTTGCTTGGGGGGCAAGCCCCCTCCCCTTGGCCGCTGCCCCCCCCCCATCTAGATCTCATCTAGAGGAGGCTGGGCCCCTTCCCCTTCTCCCTATAAATAGAGGGGCGAGGGAAGGGCTGTAACAACACATCCAAGGCGCAGCCCCTCCCCTCACCAACACCTCTCCTCCTCCGCAAGAGCTTGGCGAAGCCCTGCCAGAGAACTGCCACTCCATCACCACCACGTCGTCGTGCTGCTACTGGAGCCCTCTTCCTCAACCTCTCCCTCCTCCTTGCTGGATCAAGGTGCGGGAGACATCACCGGGCTGCATGTGTGTTGAACGCGGAGGTGCCGTTGTTCGACGCTTAGATCGGAGTCCACCGCAATCTGAATCGCTTCGAGTACGACTCCTTCATCCATGTTCTTGCAACGCTTCCGTCTCACGGTCTTCAAGGGTATGAAGATGCACTTCCCTCTCTCTCGTTGCTAGTTACTCCATAGATTGATCTTGGTGATGTGTAGAATTTTTTTATTTCTGCAAGGATCCCCAACACTTGGAACCACGAGCCTTCTAGTGAGTTGCTCCGGTTTGTGAGGGGTGTGTGTCCAAACTTCATCAAGCAAGCCAATTTTTGTATCACATCATCTTGGTGGAATGACATTACATCAAGCAAGGTTTCATGTTTTTCTGATCATTTTTAATATTTTGGAATTAAAATGCCATGGCACTCCATGCATTTACATGTGTCCATGCCGTGAGACCAATATGTTTGAAAATTCCTTCTAATTTTTTAAACCGTTATGGTTAGCCATTGCATGTACTACTAGTTCAAAATTTGAATTAGGATCATTAAATGGCTAGGAAATCACTTAAAGTCTTCAAAAGGTAAAATGACCCCTGAAATTTTCCAAATTTTCACATGACAGTTTGCATCAGTGCACTTACATGTAGAATTTTTTTGAAGGCCGTAAGAGGAAGCTATCTGCCGTTCATCATCAAACATGCATTGTTCCCTCTCGGATCCACGAGCCTTCTAGTGAGTTGCTCCGATTTGTGAGGGTGTGTGTCCAAACTTTCGTCAAGCATACCAATTATTGTACCACATCATCTTGGTGGCACGACATTACATCAAGTAAGGTTTCATGTTTTTCTGATCATTTTTTAATTATTTTGCAATTAAAATGCCATGGCACTCCATGCATGTGTCCATGCCGTGAGACCAATATGTTTAAAAATTCCTTTAAATTTACTGCACATTGAATTAACTCGCACATAAGTACACAAATATGATTTTTCAAATTGTTATTGTTAGCCGTTGCATGTACATCTAGTTCAAATTTGAATTAGGGTCATTAAATGGCTAGGAAATCACTTAAAAGTCTTCAAAAGGTCAAATGACCCCTGAAATTTTCCAAATTTTCACATGACAGTTTGTATCGGTACACATTACACGTAGAAAATTTTTGAAGGTCCTAAGAGGAAGCTATCTGTCATTCGTCATCACACATGCATTGTTCCCTCTCGGAACCACGAGACTTCTAGTGAGTTGCTCCGGTTTGTAAGGGGTGTGTGTGTCCAAACTCTCGTCAAACAGACCAATCTTTGTACCACATCATCTTGGTGGCATGACATACATCAAGCAAGGTTTCATGTTTTTCTGATCATTTTTTAATTTTTTGCAATTAAAATGCCAAGGCACTCCATGCATATGTCCATGCTGTGAGACCAATATGTTTAAAAATTCCTTCTAATTTACTGCACCTGAAATTAACTCACACACAAGTACACAAATATGATTTTTCAAACCGTTATGGTTAGCCGTTGCATGTACATCTAGTTTAAATTTGAATTAGGGTCATTAAATGGCTAGGAAATCTCTTAAATGTCTTCAAAAGGTCAAATGACCCCTGAAAATTTCCAAATTTTCACATGACAGTTTGTATCAGTGCACATTACACGTAGAAAAAAAATTAAGGTCGTAAGAGGAAGCTATCTGATGTTCGTCATCAAACATGCATTGTTCCCTCTCAGAACCATGAGCCTTCTAGTGAGTTGCTCCGGTTTGTGGGGGGTGTGCGTCCAAACTTTCGTCAAACAGGCCAATTTTTGTACCACGCCATCTTGGTGGCATGACATTACATCAAGCAAGGTTTCATGTTTTCCTGATCATTTTTTTTTGAATTAAAATGCCATGGCACTCCATGTATATGTCCATGCCATGAGACCAATATGTTTAAAAATTACTTGCAATTTACTGCACATGGAATTAACTCGCACACAAGTACACAAATATGATTTTTCAAACCATTATGGTTAGCCATTGCATGTACATCTAGTTCAAATTTGAATTAGGGTCATTAAATGGCTAGGAAATCACTTAAATGTCTTGAAAAGGTCAAATGACCCCTGAAAATTTCCAAATTTTCACATGACAGTTTGTATCAGTGCACATTTCACGTAGAAATATTTTCAAGGTCGTAGGAGGAAGCTATCTGATGTTCGTCATCAAACATGCATTATTCCCTCTCGGAACCACGAGCCTTCTAGTCAGTTGCTCCGGTTTGTGAGGGGTGTGCGTCCAAATTTTCGTCAAACTGGCCAATTTTTGTACCATGTCATCTTGGTGGCATGACATTACATCAAGCAAGGTTTCGTGTTTTCCTGATTATTTTTTATTTTTTTGGAATTAAAATGTCATGGCACTCCATGCATGTGTCCATGCCGTGAGACCCATATGTTTGAAAATTCCTTCCAATTTACTGCATATAGAATTAACTTGCACACAAGTACACAAATATGATTTTTCAAACTGTTATGGTTAGCCGGTGCATGTACATCTACTTCAAATTTGAATTAGGGTCATCAAATGGCCAGGAAATCACTTAAATGTCTTCAAATGGTCGAATGGCCCCTAAAATTTTCCAAATTTTCACATGACAGTTTGTATCAGTGCACATTACACGTAGAAAAAAATTTGATGGCTGTAAGAGGAAGCTATCTACCGTTCGTTATCAAACATGCATTGTTCCCTTCGAAATCACGAGCCTTCTAGTGAGTTGCTTCGGTTTGTGAGGGTGTGTGTCCAAACTTTCGTCAAACAGGCGAATTTTTGTACCACATCATCTTGGTGGCATGACATTACATCAAGCAAGGTTTCAAATTTTCCTGATCATTTTTTATTTTTTTGGAATAAAAATGCCATGGCACTCCATGCATGTATCCATGCCATGTGACCAATGAAAATTCCTTCTAATTTACTGCACATGGAATTAACTCGCACACAAGTACACAAACATGATTTTTCAAACCGTTATGGTTAGCCGTTGCATGTACACCTAGTTCAAATTTGAATTACGATCATTAAATGATTAGAAAATCACTGAAATGTCTTCAAAAGGTCAAATGACCCCTGAAATTTTCCAAATTTTCACATGACAGTTAGTATCAGTGCACATTACACGTAGAATTTTTTTGAAGGCTGTAAGAGGAAGCTATCTGCCGTTCGTCATCAAATATGCATTGTTCCCTCTCGGAACCACGAGTCTTCTAGTGAGTTGCTCCGGTTTGTGAGGGGTTTGTGTCCAAATTTTTGTCAAACAAGCCAATTTTTGTACCACATCATCTTGATGGTATGACATTACATCAAGCAAGGTTTCATGTTTTTTATGTTTTGAAATTTAAATGCCATGGCACTTCGTGCTTAATTGTGTCATAGCCGTTAGACCAATATGTTTGAAAATTCTTTCCAATTTACTGCATGTGAAATTAAATCACACACAAGTACACAAAATATGACTTTTCAAACCGTTTTGGTTAGCTGATGCATGTACATGTAGTTCAAATTTTAATTATGGTCATTAAATGGCTAGAAATCACTTAAATGTCTTAAAAGGTCAAAGGACCCCTGAAATTTTCCAAAATTTGACATGACAGTTGTATTAGTACTACAAATTTTCTCGTACATTAAAAACACCATCGGTTGCCACTTTACTCCAAATTCGTCTTTCACAGCTAACAAAAAATATCTACAACATCACACAAAGTTGTTTTGTAGGAATAGTTTGCGATGAAAGTTTCTGGGTCTATTTAAGTCCTCCTCCTTAAGCTTCGCCGACTCGTCTGCTCCAGTGCCGGCAACCCCCGAATCCACAAATCCCGATCCCCATTCTCGCACCCCCTTCTTGCAAAGATACGTCATGGAAATGCTTTGTGAAGGCCCGTACGACGGTCGCGTCCCCCCTGCGCGCCGCCTGTGCCGAGAGCGCCGCTGCCTACGCCGAGAGTGCAGCTGCATCGGCATTAAGCGTGGCCTTTTCTGCCGAGAGGGCGTCTGTGGCAGCCGACATGGCAGTTGTAGTAGCCGAGATGGCTGCAGCTACTGCTGCGACGGCGGCTGCAAACGCCGAGAGTGCTTGAGCTGTCGTCCATGCCGCCGATGTTGCCCTGGCCCGGGTTGAGGCCATCCACGCCAAGATATTCCAGGCCACCTCGGAATCCAGCATGAAACCCACGTCCGAAAATGCGGCGGTGGCCATGGAGCACCTTCTTCCTCATGAGGTCGTCGAGCGGGAGCTAGAGATGCAGGAGGCGGCGGAGATCGAGGAGCACCGGGAGGAGGAGTTACGTGTAGCCTAGGTCGAGGTAGAGAAGAGTCTGTCCGTCGAGGAATCGGCGGTGGAGTACCAAATGGCGCAGCCACTACTACGAGTACTACAACCTTGAGGGCGGCGCCGAGGACGAGGACGCAGTCGACTTCAGCAGGGGGCGCGGAGTCCACCAACGGCGGCATGTACTAGGACAAGTCATCGATGTCTCATCTCACACCGGTGATGCATAGGCCGGTGCGGCGGCGAATTTGTTAAAATTATTCGTACTTAGGCTTTGTTTTTAATGATGGTCTTTTGTTAGAGCAATGTTTAGGTCAACTATCTCTGTTTAATTACTAAAATTGCTCGATTCAGTAAGTCTGGTATGTGTACTGTATGCTCTTTTGTGTGTCCAAATTAGCAAGTGATGTTAAATTATGCAATGACGTACGTAGGGAAATTTCAACCAAAATTTCAATTATCAAACTCATCCCATGCACGTTAAGCAGAAGAATCGTTTGCGATGCACACTATCGTTCAAAGTGAATGGTGTCCGGCGGCACCGCGTGCAAAGTTTCCCTCCACATTTTGAAATTTTTGGCCTACCGCCGAAATATCTACCCTCCCCCTCCCCACCCCCTTTTCTCCCCGATCAAAAGTCACATTTCCCCTGTTTCCCCCTTCCTTCCTTCCTTCCTTCCTTCCTTTCTAAACTATAGCCGCTTCCTCGCTCTTGCCAAATCGCATCCTACCGCCGGGGGCGCCATGGTCTTCTTCAAAGACCTCTCCAACTGTTCCTCCTCCTCCAATGACTCCTTCGCCAGCCGGGTTGCCTCTCTTCTCTCTCTCGGGCTATGATTTGGAATGAAGATTTTTACCCAGCGGTCGATTTGAGTCATTTCTTCCTCTTGTAGTTCCCTAGGACCATCAGTTGCAACGAATGGAGCGGGGTGGCTGAAGATCTGTCTGCTCGTTGTCACCATCAATCTCCATGCGTGAAGCTAGTTGCGTTTGAATCTGTGGACAGTGGGAGGAAGTTTTTGGCATGTGTAGAGAAGATTAGACCCTCTTTCGTTGTTACAAATCATTTGTTAGATGTGATTAAGACACTGTCACGGTCCCAACCCATTCATACCACACCTTCAACCAAACGCATCCTAAGACAGTGTCACAGTTTGTTCCTAGTATCTAAAAATGTTGCCATCTCATCAGCGGTATCATTAGAAAATTATTTGGCATCACTTCAGCAGTTGTGGAGCCAACTTGTCCACACATCCGAGTAGCCAAGCAGTAAAATACTAAATCTTTATGGCACGACGAAACTGGGCGTCAGAGCAACTAGGTGCTCCGGAGTTCGGGTCCCTGATTTTTTTCCGCTGCATCGGCTCGCCAGTGCAGGGCATCGGTGCGAGATGTAGCAATAGTTGTCTTTACACCGGTTTTGGCATACATAGTGGACGCCTTAGTGCTACTAGTTCTATGTTACTAAATTTGTGCATGTACACACCTGTTAATATCAATTTGTTGTCATCCAAACACTGTCGCTATGCTGTTGTAGTTATATTTACCTTCCTCTTAAAATGTTCAATTTGTTATTTATAGTACATGATAAGAACTTGAAGCGTTGTTGTAGCTAATTATAGCTTCTGATGTTTCAGAATTTGGTTGTTGTCTCAGTAGCAATTAATTCATTTACACATTGATATTTTTGAGAAGATGTGTCGTAATTAACCTGTTTCTTCAGTTTTTCAAAATAAGTATTGGTGATTTTCTATGTTGCTATAAACCCATTTTCCTACAATTGTTACTGATCTAGTTTTTAATATTATAGTATGAACAGAAGTGTTCTTACTTGGAGTGGGTTGATCAAGAGCGGCCACAGTCTTTGAAGATGTGCGTAGCAAAGCTCTGGAGCATGTATTAGGAAGAGAACAGAGGTGGGCTTAGAGAAAATGTTGTCAATGCTGAAGAATATTTGAAGATGCGGGATAAATAGAGAAAGGTGGAGAATGAGCTCAAATTTTTAAGTCAGACTTTGCTAAGATGGTGTTGGCGAAGGAGGAGTCACTTTTCCAGTTGGCCGTGCAAAACAGGTTTTTACTGAACTGAAAGAAGAGGTGGATAAGGCGAGCCTGAATGATCTCGATTAGGGAAATGAATATATTGTTCTAATATTGTTCTTATGAAGTTGAACTATCTATATGTTGTACTGTGCTGTTTTCCGGTAGCTATCGTACTGTGATGTTAAAATATATCTATGTGTCTGATATGAAATTGGCAAACAACTGTTCGATATGAAATGTGAATTTGCGTAATACTAGAATTATTAATTGTAAACTAATAAACCTGCTAAATGGGTCATGGAACTTTGCAAACGGTTCTAGAAGTAAAAGCGCTTGTGATGGATAGCCCAATGCCACACAGTTTTCTTCATCAAATTGTGTGTGATGTAGTTAATAAAAGCAAACAATTAACCAAGGCAGAGCGTGTGTGATAGTTACACGTATCACACAGAAGCCTATACATAAACCTGTGTGGGATATACATACGAACGGAAGCGCTTTCCCTGGATTGACTGTGTGGGATGTACATATGAACGGAAACGTTTTCCTTGGATTGACTGTGTGGGAAGTATATACGAACGGAAACGTTTTCCCTGGATTCACTGTGTGGGATGTACATGAGAATGGAAACGTTCTCCTTGGATTGACTGCGTGTGATATACATATGAATGGAAATGTTTTTCTGAGATTCACCGTGTGGGATGTACATACGAACAGAAACAATTGGGTTTTGATGCCTCGCCCGATCGCACACGAGCTCATTTTGCCCTACCTTGTGTGCTAGAAGGGCCTATCCCCAACGGTTTTTGGGTCGTGTGGGAAGGACCCCCCCTATTTGTTGGAAATATGCCCTAGAGGCAATAATAAAATGGTTATTATTATATTTCCTTGTTCATGATAATTGTCTATTGTTCATGCTATAATTGTATTGATCGGAAACCGTAATACATGTGTGAATACATAGACCACACCATGTCCTTAGTGAGCCTCTAGTTGACTAGCTCGTTGATCAACAGATTGTCATGGTTTCCTGACTATGGACATTGGATATCATTGATAACGGGATCACATCATTAGGAGAATGATGTGATGGACAAAACCCAATCCTGAGCATAGCACAAAAAATTGTGTAGTTCATTTGCTAGAGCTTTTCTAATGTCAAGTATCATTTCCTTAGACCATGAGATTGTGCAACTTCCGGATACCGTAGGAGTGCTTTGGGTGTACCAAACGTCACAACGTAACTGGGTGGCTATAAAGGTGCACTACAGGTATCTCCGAAAGTGTCTGTTGGGTTGGCACGAATCGAGACTGGGATTTGTCACTCCATATGACGGAGAGGTATCTCTGGGCCCACTCGGTAATGCATCATCATAATGAGCTCAATGTGACTAAGTAGTTGGTCACGGGATCATGCATTACGGAACGAGTAAAGTGACTTGCCGGTAACGAGATTGAACGAGGTATTGGGATACCGACGATCGAATCTCGGACAAGTAACATACCGATTGACAAAGGGAATTGTATACGGGATTACTTGAATCCTCGAAATCGTGGTTCATCCGATGAGATCATCGTGGAACATGTGGGAGTCAACATGGATATCCAGATCCTGCTGTTGGTTATTGGCCGGAGAGCTGTCTCGGTCATGTCTGCATGATTCCCGAACCCGTAGGATCTACACACTTAAGGTTCGATGACGCTAGGGTTATTAGGAAGATTTGTATGTGATTACCGAATGTTGTTCGGAGTTCCGGATGAGATCCCGGACGTCACGAGGAGTTCCAGAATGGCCCGGAGGTGAAGATTTATATATGGGAAGTTGTCATACGGTCACCAGAAATATTCGGGGGCATACCGGTATTGTACCGGGGCCACCGGAGGGGTTCCGGGGGTCCACCGGGAGGGGCCACCTGTCCGGGGGGGCCTCATGGGCTGTAGAGGGAAGGGAACCAGCCCCTTGGAGGGTTGGGCGCCACCCCCCTAGGGCCCATGCGCCTAGGGTTGGGGGAAACCCTAAAGGGGGCGCCCCCCTTGCTTGGGGGCAAGCCCCCTCCGCTTGGCCGCCGCCCCCTCTCTAGATCTCATATAGAGGGGCCCGGCCCCATTCCCCCTTCTCCTTATAAATAAAGGGGCGAGGGGAGGGCTGCAACACCACATCCAAGGCGCAGCCCCTCCCCTCCCCAACACCTCTCCTCCTCCGCAAGAGCTTGGCGAAACCCTGCCGGAGAACTGCCGCTCCATCACCACCACGCCGTCATGCTGCTACTGGAGCCCTCTTCCTTAACCTCTCCCTCCTCCTTGCTGGATCAAGGCGCGGGAGACGTCATCGGGCTGCACGTGTGTTGAACGCGGAGGCACCGTTGTTCGGTGCTTAGATCGGATTCGGCCGCGATCTGAATCGCTACGTGTAATACTCCTCCAACCGTGTTCTTGCAACGCTTCCGACTCGCGATCTTCAAAGGTATGAAGATGCACTCCCCTCTCTCTCGTTGCTAGTTACTCCATAGATTGATCTTGGTGATGCGTAGAATTTTTTTTTCTGCAATGATCCCCAACACTATTGCCTACACTCACTTGGCGACTGTTCCAAATGTCGTTGCAGAAAAGGATTAAAAACCGTTTGTATAGCACCGACGCATATGAGTGTTGTATAAGTACAATATAAATATGCAGAAATGAAATACACAAATTTAACAGTGGCACGGGGTACAACCCAATGCTACTGCTAACATAAGATGTAGTAACATGGGGCAGGGCCCACACTACTACTAAGCACTTAGCTGTAGCGCGCTAGCAGTAGCGCCCCTCCCCCTGCACGCTACTGCTAGGCTTTAACATTGCGTCACTACTAGGTTTATCCCTAGTAGTGATAGTACACCATTGTCATCTCTATTATATATTTTTATTTAATTTTCATATTAAACTAGAGGAGCAAGCGCTCTTTCCTGTGCACGGTAATACTATCTCTGTCTTGGTTTATTAGTCCTCCCGTTTTATATCAAATTTTAACCATAGATTTGACTAGCAAAATATAATTTATATGCATCAAAAATAATATTATTGAAAGCTTCTTTCAAATACGAATCTACCAATATATTTTTTATAGCACAACTTATATTTTTCTAATCTTGATTACTACTAAAAGAGCAAACATAAGCTCCCCTAAAACCACACAACAAATTATACATAAGATAACCAAGGCCCTTTAATCAAATCAATTTAAACATATCCCACTGCCTACATTATGTTAATGGTTTGTCATCGAGATTAATTACTCGCCATCGAGGTTCGGTCTTTAATCTGATACCACCTGATAAAGACCGAACCTCGTTGACAGGATCCGATCTGTTCTTGCGGTCCGACCTTTCACGATACTCCATTTTCAGCAACAGTAACCTCTCGCCCGCTCACGCGATGTACGTGAAGTAGAGAGATTGACCCTTACGGTCCAACACGAGGAAACCAATCTCGATGATGGTACTCATGTGCAAAATAATTTCCTCGCAAAGAAAACGCAACACAAAGATTTTCTAAAGTTTTCTTCAAAACGTAGGAATTTTTAGACAGCTTCCCCCAAAACTTGATACGGGTACTTATCCTAAAAACATATTGTGTCTATTCATAAAATATAACCTATTTTTCATGGTCGCACCTACATGCCTTTATATAATGGCCGACACATCTAAGTTGACCGACAAACTTCAAACACATATATCTCTCCTACAATCATAACTTTCTACTAATGTAAATAACATCTGCATTTCACATATCAGTAGGTACCAAATATAACAGACCAATTTAATACACTCCTTATCCCAAAAAAATAACCTAAATACTTAACAGTGCAACTGCACTAATTGGGCTTCGCGAGCGCACGCAGTACACGACAAAAAGCTCACACTCAAAAGGAGTAATTAGCATTCTATGTCATGATTACACTACGAAAAAGGAAAGAATATGTTCCTCATTCCATCAAACGCTGCCAAATTTACACAAATCAGTCAAGAAAGAACAAGTACGTGCATTTATTTGGGCTTAATAAAATTCAAAAAGTCATAACTTTTGATTCAAGTATCAAAATTTAGATTTGTTTTCACCGTTGGGTTTCTCGCTATGAGTTCTTCAAAACTAGATCTCATATGTATATGTTTCGACAAACTTTCTATTTTGAGCAACTTTGGGTGCTAAAGAGGCAACTTTAGTGCTATAGGAGAGCAATCTCTTCTTAGTTTGTCTGCTATGATTGCCTATCAACGATAAGTCATTATAAGCTGCCTCCCATGACTATCATGCTCACTAAATTCACATACAAATTGTCCCCAAATGCTTATTTGTGCAGCTGCAATATTTAGGGACGTCGAGCGCACCCTCCCAAGCCATTCGATTTGGCACAATCGCGCGTAGGTGCTTTCATGACTGGTGTGGCGACCGAAGGAATGGTGAGGCCCCTTCCAAAAAACAAAAAAGAGATAACCATTGCAGTTCGTGGAAGAGCCGCCCCACCCCATTTTTCTATCGGTTACCGTCGAAGAGACGAAGTGAGAAAGGGGAGGGGATTCACTTGCACCTCGTCGTGATTCGCCATCGGAGGGAGGCAGCAGGCGACCTCGGCGACCACACAAATCACGGTTGGATTTCCGAACAACTATCACACAACAAAAGCAACAAAAACACATAGAAAAAGGTACTTGGATCTCCTTTTTTATGCACAATACATGAAGGATAATATAGTTGCCCACAATTAACCATACAATTGCCTAAAATCATGTATCCCATTGCCCAATCCTCATGAACAGAAACATTACCAAGACCACGATTTGGCCAATATCTAAAGGTTTTAGACACCTTTCAATTAAGTTTGTGTGACAGGGGTGTGTCAAGAATTTCTTCTCTTCGAGTGGGATCCAATGGTATGATCGTAAACACTTGGCGAATGATCATAGAGGGTGGCGGGGTGGAGCTTGTCATGGGGACATGACTAAAACCATGAAGTTTTTTTATGGGATTAAGTTTATCTGTGAACCCCTAAAAACGAACATGTGTGTGTTCGCTATCACTTTATCAGGTGTCATAGTTGCCCACAATCAGCTATACAATTGCCTAGAACCATGTATCTAGTTGCCCAATCCTCATGAATAGGAACATTACCAAGTCCATAATTTGGATAATATGTAAAGGTTTTAGATACCTTTTGATTAAGATTGTGTCATAGAGATGCATCAAGAATTCCATCTCCTCGGGGTGGGATCCCTTGGTACGATCGTAAATACTTGGCGAAATGATCATAGAGGGGGAGCAGTGTGAGCTGGTCATGGGGACATAACTAAAACCACAAAGTGTTTTTAGGGGATTAAGTTTATCTGTGACCCCCTTAAAAAATGAACACGTGTATGTTCTTTATCCCTTTTTCCAGGTATCATAGTTGCCTACAATCAATGATACTGTTACCTAAAACCATGTATCCAGTTGCCCATAATCAACTATACAATTGTCTAAAACCATGTATCCAGTTGCCCACAATCAACCATACAGTTGTCTAAAACCATGTATCCAGTTGCCCATAATCAATACAGTTGTCTAAAACCATGTATCCAGTTGCCCACAATCAACCATACAGTTGTCTAAAACCATGTACCAGTTGCCCACAATCAACATACAATTGTCTAAAATCATGTATCCAGTTGCCCAATCATCATTGACAGAAACATTACCATAGTTTGTGTCATAGAGTTGCATCAATAATTTATCTCCTCTGTGTGGGATCCCTTGGTATGATCGAAACTATTTTGCGGATTCTGCTCCTCTTGATGTCTGAGGAGATGGGATCCAACTTGATGTCGGAGGGAGCAATGAGCGCTGAGGCACTTTGAGAATGCCCCCTCGTCGTTCAGTCTGAAGGATTTCAGACGTACGGACTTGTTCAAACAAATTAGGTGATCGTCATTGGATGGTTAAAGGTGTCTAGAGAGGCCGATCTCAACATTTTGGGTGATTGTTGTCCTTATGGCAGGAAACTTAGAGGTGAAGCTAGTCAATTGATAGTCATGGTAACCAATTTTAGAAGGATCCTCCGCTGATAGGTAGTCATACTATGGGGAAAATGAGTTGCTTTCCTATAGCACTGAAGTTGCCTCAGTAGGACACAAAGTTGCTCGAAAAAAGAAGTTTATCGAAACCTACTCATATGTGATCTATTTTTTGAAGAACTCGTCGCGAGAAATCCAATAGTAAAAACGGATCTAAATTCTAACACTCGAATAAAAAGTTATGACTTTTTAAATTTTTTGAAACCCCAAATAAATGCACGTGGTCTCTCGGCTAAGGTAACCTGAGGATAGAAGACTACGTACTTTTCTTTTTTGGTAGGCTAAAATGACATGTCACATCAATTACCTAATATGGTGGATGCGCTTCAGAAATTCATCCAGCGCATGAGCGCTGCCTAGCCACGTCGGGTGCATGCATATAGGATCAGGTGCATGCATTATCATATGCAATTCTTCTCTTTCCTTATCTTGGTATTCTTCTTTCGGCTAGACAGAGCCTATCTCAGATCTTCTACTTGCACTTTTATCGTAGTCGTAGCAAAAGCCCCAACTTCTTTACTATAAATACCAAATTGAAGTATTTTTGGCACATAATTAGTTTTTCCTGTGTTGCATTAACGAGTGACGACGTCTGAACAACAACAACACCAGCTGTAGTCGTAGTCATATCAAGCCTATTGATATTTCAGAAAATTTGGCAAATGTATATAAAATGGTGGAATTTGGTATAAAGAACCGAGGTGAGACAATTAGGTTAGAAACCTTATTTTGTAACACCAAGGCACGTTTTGGTTGGCTACGGACTTATATGCCACGTGGAAGGTTGTGAGCTTGAATCTCACGCGAGTGCAATAGTTTTTTCGCTGCTCCCCAATTGATCGAAAAAAAGAGATGTGTATCAGGTCCAGTTTGGCCCATGCAAGGGACGGACGAATTTTTTGTTAGGAAACTACACCCCGACCCAGGACGTACGGACGGAAGTCACCACACAGGACAAACCAACGGAACTCAACGTAAAAAATCTTTAAAATTGGTACCACCTCGGATAGTAAAAAAACTAAAAATAATAATGTAAATGAACGGATAATAAACCTAGAGGAACACACATTGCTTTATTAGTAGATATAGATATCTTTATCTTTATCTTTACCTAATAATAAAGCAAATTGGGTTTCTTCCGTCCGTCATGGCATTTTTTAGAAAAGTCCCTCTATTTCAGAGAATTCAACCCGCAGTCCTGTTTTAAGTTAAAACGAATCATTATTTTCGTATTTTACACAAAGTCCCTGTCTTTTCTTGAAATCAACCCGCCGTCCGGATTTAAGTCACACCCGAACCATTATTTTACATTTTTCAAAACGCCCCCCGATGTTTTCGGTAATTCATCCGCGGATCATATTTAAGTCAAACAAATGCTTTTTAAAATCATCCATATCTTTTAAACCGTAACTCCGATTTGAATATGTTATATATGAAATTTGATTAGAAAAATATGTAGAATATGAATATGAGATTATTTTTACCTCTTAAGTATCTTTAAATATTATTTTGGAATATATTTGAGTCAAACCAAATGATTTTTTAAATTATCTGTATCTTTTAAATCGTAACTTCGATTTTAACATATTATATATGAAATTTTATTAGAAAAATGTGTGGAATCTTAATATGATGTTAATTTTACCTGTTAAATATTTTTAAAATATTTTTATGGAAGCAAACTTATAATTTATAGCGCAAGATCCGTTTTTTTCATATCGGCGGCGATCCCGATAGCAAATAAACATCCCACTATAACCATATACGAAAAAAAAACATCGATAACTTCACGTGCATACCTCTGAAAAATGTCGCAAGGAAAACAACAGATTTCTCATCGCGAGAGTGAGAGAAAGCGAGCGAGAGAGAGAGAGGGAGAGGGAGGAGAGAAGGAGAGAGAGACGCCTATATGATTAACCATATTCAACACACGTTTTTTTGTTGTTTTGTGTGAACACCGAGGCCATCGCCGGCGAGGGTGAGAAGGAGGATAAGCGGCAACACAAATATGATGCCTCACAAAAATAAAGAAGATGGACCAATTGTGGTCTTGAGTGATGGTTGTTGAGTTAAGAGTGTGTGTTATGTTTTCTCTCCCGTTGCAACGCACGGGCTCTTTTGCTAGTAGACAATAAAGGGACTATTGCTTCTGCACATCCATCGTCCCTTTTACAAACAAACCAGTTTTTGATATTAATTAATCTGCAATCCAACTTAAGTAGAGAAAACAAAATGTTTTTTTTGCATTTTGTAGAAAACCCCTTGCATTTTATGGTAATTACCCCGTAGTCCACCTTTAAGTTAGGGAAATGGATCGTTATTGTAGTTTCATAGAAAACCCCTTGCTCTCTCTGATAATTAACCCGTAGTACATAGTGACATGAATTAAAGAGAAACCCCCTGATATTTTTGTAAACCAACCCAAAGTCCATCTAAAACAAATGTTTTTAAATATACATATCTTTCAAACCCTAACTCCAACTTTAACATGTTATATATGAAATTCGATTAGAAAAATATGCAGAATCTAAATATGACGTTATTTTACCCGTTAAATATTTTTTAAAATCCTACTTAGGGTGCAATCTTAATCAATAGAACGATCCGTCCTTTTTTTTGTACCGGTATTCATTTGGATTGCAAACGAACACCTGAACAAAACCATATTAAAGACGAAAGAAACCAATAGTAACAATGCCTTCATGCCTCATCAAAATATCACAAAAATATCTAAAAATATCTCACAACAAAAACAAATTGCTCATATTGTGCCGAGAGAGAGACACCTTTGGATTAAGCATATTCAAACGCATTATGGTTGTGTGAGCACTGAAGCCATCATCGGCGATGGTGGGAAGGAGGATAATCGGCAACACAAATGGAATGTCATGTTGAAATAAAGGACGTGGACCTATTGAGGTCTTCAGTCATGATTACCGAGTTAGGGACTTATGGTATTTTTTTCTTCTGTTGCAACTCACGGACTCTTTTGCTTTTTTTTTTGAGAAGAAGGGACTCTTTTGCTAGTGTATATATATATATATAGATAATAAACAAAACGGCCTTTTTTTTACACGCACCGACGGGAGGAAGAACCCAGGTGTAGCCCAGTCTAGCGGCCTGGCCCAAAAACCAATCATCTCCTATCCTCAAATCCCACGGCCACCGGATAACACAGCCACGCCCCCTCCTCTCTGCCCGTTCCTCATTCCCAGCAGAGGCAGAAGAGAATGGCGTCCTTGGTCCAGCACGTCGCGGGGCTCGCGTGCCCACCACTCTCCGGCGCGTCGCGCCGCCCCGGGGCGCCTATGCGGCCGTCCGCGCTGGTCTGCGGGACGTACGTGCTGAGCAAGGATGAGAAGGAGCGGGAGCGGATGCGCACGCTGTTCGACGAGGCCTCCGAGCGCTGCCGCACTGCGCCCATGGAGGGCATCACCTTCTCCCCCGAGGACCTCGAATCCGCCGTCGAGACCACCGACATCGACACTGACATTGGCTCACTCGTAATCCCCCCCTCTTCTTGTTCCTGCTCGCTCGTTTCATGTGGAACAGATAGCAATGGGTGCTCAACTGCGTATCGCTAGTAGGGGACTGGGATAGTACGTCACCTGTATTGCTTATAGTTGCTTATAGATTTTCGTTTAATTGGCTTTAGATCGCTCATAAGTTTATTTAGTACTGAAGACGTGTCATATTTCTTACTGCTTGTGGTTTTTCAGATTTTCATTTTGTACTAACTTTGACTGTGCTATGTTTCTCATGTTCCTGTAAAATGTTATGCCCGTAGGTTCGAATAGAATGTTCAAGTGAACTAGAATGGGTTTGCCGTATTAGTTTCCTATTTCCTTATCGTTTTTGTTTTTTGAGGGGCGAGTGGTACTACTCTGTAATCTAGAACGACAGCACCATTACTGTTTGTTCAATGCTTTCTGAAGGAAAGTACCCCCTCGTCCCATAATGTAAGACGTTTTTTGAGTGACACATTATGGGACAGAGGGAGTAATAAAGCTATATTCTTACATCAAATGGAAATATAATTGAAATTCCTGAGTTGTGGGACCTTGGAGCAACTTAAAGATTAGCCAATTCGGTTATTTCTGGTCTGACACAATACTTTCAGCAACTGACTGATTGCTGCGTGTTTTTCTAAATTAAGTCCCCTCCAACTAGGTCTGTGATATTGAATTAAGCAGATCCAGCGAATTATTAAATTACTGTATTACAGTGAACAGTCTGCTTTGCATATTGTTGTGTGGCACATGCACATGGACACAAAATGCAGTTGCATAGCTGCTGGATTTTTTTTCTCGAACGCACCTGAAATCACGCCTTTGATTTAAAAAGGTGCTAAATACGCGCAAGCGACCAGTTTAATATTAGCATTGTACACACCAATGGCGAGGGGTGGAAGATCTGCTGGATTTGCAGCTCTCCATTACTATTTTTAGTTTAGTGCCAACAATTCTATTATTATCTCCTTTTTTTACATGTGGTACTCCTCTGCTATTTGTGCAACACACTACGTTTTGGGCACGCTGGTGCTGATAGTATAAGATTTCTTAATTAGCTTGATAAATTTTGTATCACACTGTTCCTGACATCTAAAAAATATCTTGCATGCTTGTGATGACTACAGATTAAAGGGACAGTATTCATGACCACTTCAAATGGTGCATTTATTGACATCCAATCAAAGGCTACTGCTTTCTTGCCTATAGATGAGGCATGCCTTCTCGATATTGACCATATAGAGGAGGCAGGCATCCGGCCGGGTTTAGTGGAGCAGTTCATGATAATTGATGAGAACCCAAATGATGAAACTTTGATTCTGAGCTTACAATCAATTCAGCAAGACCTTGCTTGGGAAAGGTGCAGGCAGCTTCAGGCAGAGGATGTTGTTATCACGGGTAAAGTGAGTAAAATACTTGCAGAAGGACCTATATCCATGCTATAACCATTGTTCCCTAACCGTTGAATAACTTCTCCTGTAGAAATTATTATAAACTAAATATTTAGAAAGCATTGCCTCTTCCTGCCCCTTGTTTGTGTTAATTAAATCAGACTTTGCCTTTTTGAATGTCTGCCTGGCAACAGCAGCCAGTGTTCCTTAGAAAATGAATGTCAGTTCAGTGGGTCTTTATGGTGTAGATTTACTTTGTATATGACCTCGGTTAATAATCCCAATGTTCATGCTGCTGTTAACTTAGGATGGCTTTCTTATCAAGTAGTTATCATCTGTTCATTGGATTGTAATGATTTTGCTAGTTTGTTCATGTGTGACTGCTAATGAATTTATGAAGTTTAGACCAGTCATTTTATGAAAGCATGTCAATGGATAGCTTTTGTCAACAGCTTTCCTGATTTCTGTTGTTGTTTCTGCAAGTTCCGTTATCCTTTGTCCGGCCCACATGTATGTATGTTGTTACTTTGATATGCATGACTCATGCCCCCTTAGATACTGTGGTACTGTTTTTTTATTTTTTGGGGTGAAATTGCAGCACTGATTTAGTCTAGGCAGCTTTATTCGTGTGCTCAGATTGCAATGTTGCCCTGCAGGTAATTGGTGGTAACAAAGGAGGTGTGGTGGCTCTTGTGGAGGGCCTTAAGGCATTTGTTCCATTTTCACAAGTGTCATCGGTTGGTTCACAGTCCTATACTCCTATTACAAAACATTGTTATATCCTATGGTTTTGTTGCTGCATGAGCTGTCTTTTACCAATTTGATCCTGATATACTATGGTTGAGTTTTGGCTGCTCCATCCTTAGACTAGCTGCTCACTATTTCACTAACTGTTGCTTGACCTTGATTAGAAAACAACTGCTGAAGAGCTGCTTGACAAAGAGCTACCTCTGAAGTTTGTGGAGGTCGATGAGGAACAAGGCAGGCTTGTCCTCAGTAATCGCAAGGCAATGGCCGACAGCCAAGCCCAGCTTGGTATTGGTTCAGTTGTTTTGGGAACTGTTGAAAGCCTAAAACCTTATGGTGCCTTCATCGATATCGGCGGAATCAATGGACTTCTGCATGTCAGCCAAATTAGTCATGACCGTGTTGCAGATATCTCGACAGTTCTTCAACCAGGAGATACCCTCAAGGTAATGCCGTCATCTTACTTGTAAATTATGCCAATTTGCTGTTTCTATAGCTAAGGCTGGAGGACTTTCTTTGTTATTAGGTTATGATACTAAGCCACGACCGTGAAAGGGGCCGGGTTAGCCTTTCTACAAAGAAGCTTGAGCCAACACCTGGTGACATGATTCGTAACCCGAAGCTGGTTTTTGAAAAGGTAAGTAATGGGGCCAATACCTTTTCACCGGAATATGTCATAACAGACAAACTGACATACTGGTTTACTATGCCCAAATTAGGCTGATGAGATGGCGCAGATATTCAGGCAGAGAATAGCTCAAGCAGAGGCAATGGCTCGTGCCGACATGTTAAGATTCCAGCCGGAGGTACCGCTATAACCATTATGTGACGGCTATGCACCGACGTGATGCAGTTTACGCAACTTTTTTCATACACTAGAGTAACATGTGACTGAAATAATTTGTCTGTCTTCCTGTGTCACCTCTTAACAGAGTGGATTGTCTCTCAGTTCAGAGGGTATCTTAGGTCCATTGTCATCAGACACAGCAGAGGAGGAAGGGCTACCCACGGACGAATAGGTGCAATAGCAAGAATGCATCTGATTCCAGAGATGCCTGGTAGTTCATCTTTTTGTGAATGCACGATGAAGACAATATCGTATCATATTCAGATAATTTCCCCTCGTCAACTTGGCCCTGTATCATTGTGTATGAAGTATAAGGTGCTGAAAAACGGCGGAAAAGAAATTCAAGTTGTACCCCTTTTGTAAAGCCATCAATCCATTTCGTGGAGAAAAGGGTGTGCGTGTACAGTCAGTCACCTCAAAAAGGGCTGGCTTAAGCGCACATTGGCCACAACCCCATTAAAGCATTAACAGCACATTGTCTTCCGATATACTCCCTCCGTTCCTAAATATTTGCCTTTTTAGAGATTTCAACAAGTGACTACATACGGAGCAAAATGAGTGAATCTACACTCTAAAATATGTTTATATACATCCATATGTGGTAGTTCATTTGATATCTCTAAAAAGACAAATATTTAGGAACGGAGGGAGTATTTGTGTCCATAAAAGAGCGTTGCTGCTGCTGCTGCTTCACCAAAAGAGTGCCAGAAAGAAACAAGAGAGGGAAGCATATCCACTTTTGTAACTTCGGAGGTTGACAAATGAAGATGGATAAACCTCTTTTATGCAGCAAGTTGCGCCTGCCTGGAGCCACAGGAAGAGCTATTGAAATGCAACTTAAAACCGTCTGCTTGTTTGTGTGTGTCCCCCTTTCCCATTCTGTTCAAACATGTCAAGCTGCCAAACCTCACAGGTTTCACTGATAGCGCCCTCCACTATTTTTCACATGCAAAACATCAAATGCTCTTTTCTTCTCCCTACAGCTAGCTAGCCAAACCTCACAGATTATGCCGTCAACTCTGCTCAGTAGTTTTCTTCAGAACGCCTTCACATTTCGCCGCTGCGGTTCATATCGATCCAGTTCGAATAACCGGGATCGCGCTGCTCAATCACGCGTGCTGATTGCTGAACCATCTAATTGAGCATCTGTAGGACGACCTGAGGATGGAGCTCCGCTACCGAACTTAGTTCCCTAGTGTCAGTCCCTTTCCCCAGTGTGCATGCGTCTTTCTGAAACCCGTGTACCCACTACAAATTACTAACCCAGTTTTTCAGTAGGATGAGTTAAGTGCTTTCCCCCCAGCATGCATGGTATCTTCAGGTGGACTAACTGTTGATGCACATTGACCGATCGCCCGCCGCCGGTGCGTCGTCGATCGGTCTCCGCCGTGAGTGGGGATTGGAATTTTCACCCTTCGCGTGCAACTTGCAGCACACACACACACACGCGCGCGCGCGCGAGGGAGTCGACGACGACGCAGAGCCAACGCAGAAAGCAACCTCGCTCGATCTGTCGTCTCCGCACAGATCGCAATGGAGCTGCGTCAGGTGAGCCATGCACATCAGCTTGAGAACCCGCATGTCATGTCCTCCGTGGCCTCGTCAGGGGTCATTGGCTAATGGCTTGGGCATTGATGCTCCTTGTTGATGATTAGCATTCAGACAAATGGAGGGTACATTGACCTGCAGCTATCGAGGTGATCCAAGAGGAGGATTAGGTATCATGGCATGATAACATGACACATGCACCATCGATCAGGATCAGGTCGCCATGGATATACATTTGCAACACAGTCCACGCAAGGAACCGATCACATCCACACATGCATGGCATGCACTCTCGACTTCTTCCTTGCTGTTCCTTCTTTTCCTCCCACATTTCAGCGTGCATGCTCATGGATCATACGTTGTTCTTCAAAAGGCGGGACGCAGGAGTCAGTCTAGCTGCCGAATTCCACAGCGGAAACCGGCTCACCCGGACAAGTACGTGCTTGGCGAGACTAATGTAAAGGAAAGAGAAGCGAGGATTCTTTTTGGTTGCTGTCACCCTTTTGAACTCGAATGTCAAACAGCATACGCACTGGTCGATCGGGCGCAGCGCGAGTGCCCATGGATCCGTCGCCGTCGATTGCTTTCTGCCCCCACTAACCGATACAGATCCATACACAGGTAGATATACACGTACGACGCACTGCCACATTTTCTCGGCCGGATCGGAGTTGAACACCACGATCGCGGCCGCCGGCGCAGGTCAATTCCTGGCCATATCTTACGGCCCGTATCATTGCTGGTGGTATGCGAGCCACACACCTACGTACGTTACTGCGTACAGGCGGATATATGGACGGACAGGGACATGTAGATAGATAGATTGACGACGACTGACGACGACGACGAAGACTATGTACGTACGTCGTGAGAGCTACTGCACATGGAGAGCAGCGGCGGCAAGCAACTTTGCAGCTGGTTGCCTCATGTCGCGCTCGTATACTTCAGTACAAAGTTGTACTTCAGTACAAAGTTTGAGTCAGTTAGGGCGTGTTTGGTTCAGGTTGTGAGCAGTTCCTGCATCACATACACTTCTCACCTAGTCTGGTTAAGCAAAAACATGTCCTAATGTGTCATCTGCAAGTTGTTTGGTTGTCTGTATCTAGTGTCTCTGCATTAGGTAATACGCAAGTGCACTTTGTTTGGTTGCCTGCATTGGCCCAAGCGGCACAAGAACACGGTGTTTGGTTGCATACAGCGTAATGGTGTGCTTACCTTGTACCCTAGTTGGTGAGCTTACCTAGAATGATCACACCTAACACACCAACGCCACAACACATCAATGACGATGAACTGGGTGAAGATGATGAAATTCTCCAGCTTCAGTCCAAACTGACGATCCACCTTAGCACCTTCCACTTTGACACCTCCAACCTTGCCACTGTCAACACTGTTGCCTCCGTGCTTTCGCATCAAGTCGGAGTAAGCTTGTTCTGCTGCCTGCCTAGTCTTGAACCCTCTATGGCTGCTGTTGCTATACGATGCCACTTGTGCACCGGCTTCTTCCCATGAACTGTAAATCCCTGGAGCCTTACCGATGAACACGGCATACCACTTGCCCTAGCAATGCACAAGAGCAAGAGTTGAAGCAGCAAATCAATGGAGCACACAAGTAGCGAGCAAAGCAGCACACAAACAACAATGGAGCAGAAGAGAAGAAGTAAAGCATGCATGATCATATAGCACAGCAAGTTCTATCTAGCACTACCTTGGTGTTAACCTACCACCACATCCAAAAGAGGGTGTTGTCCTACCACCGCAAGTTCACCATCAACGTGAGGGGTTACTATATACTACCTCACCAAATATACAGACCATCAAATAGTTTTTCAGCCCTAGCTACACAAAATGCACGTCGTCGTTGTCATCGTCGTCGGGGATCATGCACGCTCACAGGCAGCACTACTCTAATGGTAGTGCTTGCCTAGCCAACTCCTGAGCCACAGCATCCTTGTGAGCGTCTGCCATGGCAACAAACCCAACACCCTGGGCCTTGTTGTCAAGCAGGTGGCTGAGAGCTGCCATGATAGCCTCGTCGCTGAAGCCACCCCGGGTCATGACAGCGCCATACAGGTCAGGGTGGACGTCGAGGGGCTTGCACTCCCTGATGGTTGTTGCCACCTCCTTCACCGCCTCAGTCGTGCTGCAAAAGACATTGATCTCCTCCTCCACCAGGCCTCCTCTCTTCCTCTTCCTATCATGGACGGGGTTAAATGGCTTGTCGAAGGGCTTCACGAAGGGCTTGTCAGGGCCATCAAGGACCTCGACGTCCGGGGTCCCAGCAAAGTCTGGTATGGGAGAACCAAGAGGCTCCCCAGAGCCCATGGCATGCTTCCCAGTTGCCAGCCCGAAGGAGATCGAAGATGTGCTGCATCTGGCTATAGTTTTGTATGGGTGTATTGAGGAACTCGGCGTCCCTTGGGTGGTCCTAAGAATGAAACACAAGTGTTGTTAGTTGCGATTAGGAGTAGGCAATGGTGGACAGTATGAAAAGGAAGAGGGCTTTGAGCTAACCGCGACATGACCGGCGTAGTGCTCTGCCTCCAGAACTATGGAGCAAGTGTTCTCATCCCATGAGGCACCGCTAAGGTCTCTCAGCTTGGACACTTGGATCCATCGACCTCTCCACTTCCTTAGGTGGTTGTACACCTGGGTGGCAGACACCTCCTGCCCACAGAACTCGAACACCTGCTTCGCAACGGTATTCAAGTGCACCTCCTTGAAGCCCTTGTCAGTCCTTAACTCCACTAGAGATGAGCTCACACATCTTGTTCAGCACGAACATGGACATGAACGGCTGCCACTTCATGTTGTTTGACCTACCATCCTTCTTTGCCTTTGCTCTTGCTACCTTGAGTGCAGCGGCAGCAGCAGCAGTAGCAGGAGTTGACTCAACGAGCACTACTGGCACATAGAGGGAATCAGACGCGAACACCTCTGAATCAGGTGCCATATCGAACATAGGCTGCGAGTCCTCGACAAACGATGGAGCAAACTGGCTGTCGGACAGGACAAGGGCCTGACTAAAATCTCGCGTCTGCGTGGTCATGTCCTACTATCGTAGCACACATTGACAGTAAGAACATGGTTCATCACTATCATACTAAGCACATGGTTCATCGCTATCATACTAAGCATACCGGACAATCTATGAGCATGAACATATATCTACAACAAACAACCACTACAAATGGACCACGAATAGCTACAAATCACATATCTAAGCACGAATCAATACAAGCACAAGGTTCAACTTCCAACTCTACTACTAATCTAGCCTACCACATGCTTCAACATCTAGCCCTACCACAAATTACAACCGCAACATAGCAATCAACAATATGAGCTCACAGATAAGACCACTAATCAACCATGCATCTAGATCAAACCCTAGCTGTAGCTCAGATCTAGCTAGAAGGAATAGAGAGAAAGGAGGATTGAACTCACAGAGGCCATGGCTGCTGCTCGAGGACGAGGAGGGACGGTCGTAGAAGATCACCGCCGGCCGGTGAAGGAGCGCCGACGCCGTGGACCGCCGGCCGATGAAGATGCGCCGCTTACCTTCTCGTCGGTGCCGATGCGCGTCAGCGGGAAAGCCCGAAGGGAGGGAGAATGGTGGCAAGAGTTGGGGCGGTGAGGGAGGGGGCTAAATAGGGGTGGACTCCGCGGGAGGTGAGCCAAAATCCTCCCGTCGAGTTTTCGGCGACGTGGGCAAGCTTGTGCCATCTCCCTGGTCGCACGAGAAGAGAAGCGCGTCGCCCGAGCCAGGCTCGCGATCTACTGCCGATTCGGGCATTTCCCCTGGGCATGACCTGGACGTGCTTTAAGTTCCGTGCTATGCGGGTCGCACAGTAAACGCAGACAACCAAACGGGTCAAATTCTTCCGCCCAGGCCAGGCTGGGCCATATGCAGGCAACCAAACATGCCCTTATTTTGGGACGGAGGGAGTATTAAGGTACTCCATCCATTTCTTTTTACACTCTGCATATAAGATTTGTTTGAAGTCAAATTTCATACAATTTGACCAAATTTATATGAAAGTATACCAACATCTACAATACTAGAGGAATATAATATGAAAATTAATTTCACAATGCATTTAATGATACTGATTTCGTATTGTGAATGTTACTCCCTCCGATCCAAAATAAGTGTAGTGATTTTAGTTTAAATTTGAACTAAAAACATGACACTTATTTGGTTCGGAGGGAGTAATATTTTTTCTTTAAACTTCAGACAAATCTTATATGCAGAGTAAAAAGAAGTTACAAATCGAACATTAGATATTTTTTAGCATGGAAATCGAATGACTAAGGTGGCAAATTATGTTGTCGTGAGGATGGCAATTTGCTTTAGCAACAACATAATTTGCCATAAAACACGTTCAATTTGTCATGGTTAAAATAAAATATGACGTCAGATTCTTAACAGTCCCCAAAAGAAAAGGAGGAAGTACTAAGCTTCCTTGACCTGAAGCCTTCGTGTGTATCGTCGGTTGTGAGGGGCTAAGGGCCCCGCTTGTAAGGTATGTGTCCTCGTTGAGAATATGCACACCTACATAGTCATATATCCTAAAAAAGACTACATATCCGTAACACGTTGGCCAACTTTTCCGGTTCTGAGACGATTCTAGAATGGTATTGCATGTTTTGTGTGTGTATTTTCTCTATGGGTTTAATAGTTTTCTTTTGGATTTTACTTGTTTTCTATTTTTTATATTCATGTTTCTTTTTTCTTCTATTTGTTATTTTATTGTTTTTTCACATTTAATTTATTAACATTTATTGAAAATTTTGAAATCCATGAGTATTTTCAAAGTTCATGAATATTTTTAGTCAATGAACATTTCAAATTTGCGAATCTTTTTCAAATTTACAAATGCTGTTTGAAATCCACAGATATTTTTTTAAATTGCAATTATTTTTTATAGATAAATCATGTTTTCAATTCAAAACATTTATTAGAATCCAATAATTTTTAAAAAAAAAATAGTGAACACCTTCTGATTTAGTGATTTTTTTAAATAAAACGATAATCGGCTTTTTATGAGCTAGCAGTGGAGTTAGTGAAAAAATAAAGTTAAGCGTGCGAGTGTATTAGGGAGCCGAGCAGAGCGAGCGAAATCTTCATCGAGGCTAAATCGTGTAAGGAATAGGAGGGCAACCATGGTTTTATCTAAGCGTTACGAGGATAAAGCTTCATTTGAGCGTTATAGCAACAGTTCGATGGTTTTAGCATGGAATGGAAGCTCCTAAGGAAATCACACAACCACCAACAGCTAATATCAAGGCTAAATCGTGTAAGAAAAACACGACCACGTACTGAACAACTCCACTCTCTGCTCAACACAAATGCATCTCGAACAACATCCCAGTACCATATACGCATAAAGAAAATCCAAACCAGCGCATATAACATCAAAACAAACAACTCACTCCTATAACCTGCTAGAGAAAAAAGAATTAATACCATGAGTGAAAAAACAGCGTGGCGAAGCGCCCGCAAGCCTTTAGTTAATCTACCAAGCTCCCTAAATTTGGAGCCTCCTTGTGCGCCCGAAATGTGGGGTCATTATAGGTCCCGCATGTAAAGGGGTGTATCGCTGGTCGAGAGTAACACGCACACCTATATATCCCTAATGGGCCGGCCGATTTTCCCGGTTCTGAAAAGGTTATAGGAGTTTTTTTTTGTTTTTCTTTCTTTCTATGTTTACTCTACCGATTTTGATATTATTTTTTCCTATTTGTTTTATATTTTTATTTTGTTTTTCCACATTTTAATTCATGAACATTTAAAAATTGTGCACATTTTTTAGAATTCATGAATATTTTTTCAAATTCATGAATGTTTTAGTTCACAAATATTTAAACATTTTTAATTTGTTTTTAAATCCATGGACAAATTTGTATTTAACAAAAAAAATAAAAAATAAAAAGACAAGGTTTTTTCTTTGAAGCGAGTAGAAAAGAGAGCGTTTTTTTAGTCTACACACACTCCACTTTATTGATAAAAAAGTAACAAGTTTATAGGGATACAACTTAGCATGGAGAGTAGAAAAAATAGCTAAGCGAGCAAGCAGAGCAGGGAGCTGAGCTGAACGAGCGTGGGCTTCATGGGTTGGCTAATATGGGTGTTATAGCAGCAATTTCATGATTTCTGCATGGGATAGGAATTCCCAAGGTGCGTATACAACCATCACCGACTGACACCCATTGTGGAAACATGTAGGAACACCACCTCCACACAACGAGTAACTCCACTGACCTCTCAAAATAAATAGGCCTTCGTTTCTTTTTTATTCGCATATAAGAGTAGTTTTAAGTCAAACTTCATAATGTTTGACCAAATTCATTATACAGAATTATCAACATCTACAATACTAGAAATATAGAATATGAAAGTTCATTTAGTGATGCATCTCATGATATCGATTTTATATTGTGAATGATGATATCTTTTTTCTATAATTTTAGTCAAACTTTACAACGTTTGATTTAAGACAAATCTTATATGCAAACTAAAAAACCCAGAGAAAATACCGTCTTCAGCAGCAGGCAGCAGACCAACAGGATATACAAGTGAAAAAAGACACCATCAAAAAATATTAAAGCCTGTCTTTCCTCCTCCACAAGAAAAGTCTCCTTCCTCCTCCCGTCGGCGCCACCGCGGATTCGCCCCGCCTCCTATGGCCTTTGGCCTGTGGAGGTGCGGAGGATCTAGGCTCCCCGCCGGCGGGAGGGACCTTGTTCTCGTTTTTGCTAGGTTGAGCGTCTTGGTTGGGGCTGTGTGGCGGCGGTGATGTCCCTCGGTAGCAATAATGTCTCCCCCGTCCTATCCCAGTCCTGATGGTGTGAATAGCGTTGTCGGAGGATGTGTCGAGGTGTGTCTCTGTCGGATCTCATGGGATTCGATCGGTGCTGGTCTTCGGTGGATCTATTTGGATCCAGTTTTTGTTCGTCTTCATTCGTGTGGTTTCACGTTTGATCTTTCCAATCTACAACTCTCTTCACTGGCGATGGTTGCTGCTTTGGTGTGCTGGTCCTTTGTGGCCTTAGCCCGATGCCTTCCCGACTGTCTACTACAACAAGATTTGTCCGACTCCGATGATGGAGGGGCGATGACGCCGGCACGCCTTCGGCTCGCTCCAATGCTTGTAGTCATCGCTAGGTGGTCCATAGACCTAGTTTTAATTTTTATTACCTCTTGTGTTCTCTGTACTGCCATGATTGATGAATAGATTAGAAATTTCTCTCGCAACTCGCAAAAATAAATAAATTAAATCCTAAGCCAACACAGATAAACCCAATCAGAACAACCAACCGCAATAACCTGCTGGGAAAAAAGAGTTAATGTTAGGAACGAGGAATTACGCAGCGAAGCGGGCGTTAACCTGTAGTTGACTTTGACGATGGGTGGAGCCGGGCGGCAGAAGCTACAACCAGTGGCAGCGCAACACGTCTGCCGTCGCGGTGCGGGGCAGCAGCGGCGTACGAGACGTCGCGCAACACGCCCCAGGCTAAGCTACGGGGCGATACTAGGCTGTAGGGTACGTGTGAGTGCACGCACATCGCGCGTCCAAGTTGCAGCCGCGCGCTATGGGCTAGTGCTCGCTCGATCGCATAGTGCAGGGCGCACGAGAGTGACACGATGGAGCAAACGCAGAACACGGTGCCCCGCCCGGCCGCTGCGTGCGTGCGTGCGTTCGGGCGCGCACCTCCTCCCAGCCCCTGCCATTGCACATCCAAATTAAGCGGCATGTAGGCAGCTAGCTAGGTAGCCAGATAAACATACGTCTAACTGAACATCAGTAGAGCATAGCAGCCAGCGTAGGTAGCTCGTTTTCCATTCTGAACGTGGAGCGTATAGCTTGTTAAACACTGGTCGCTGTGATAGCTGCTGCCACGCCCAGGCAGGCACAGTGTTCGGTCGATAGTGGTGGTGCAGGCAGGAAGATATGGGCAAAGAGGAGGAGCCTTTTTGCCCCGGAAAGCGGGTGTGCGTGCGGAATGCGTGATGCGTACGTGCACTGGAGCAGCCGGCAGGAGGCAGGCAGGCACAGGAGGCCAAACGCTTTCTAATAGGAGGGAGAGAGAGAGAGAGAGCTCGACGACAGCGGCAAGCACCAAGCTATGGATGAAGCTAGGAAGGAACCGCACGGCCGTACGCCTTATCCGAGTGGGTCGATGCGCAAGTCGATCCGGGCTAGCTAGCTTCCAACCCAGGGCTCTGTGGCTTTCCGGCCATGCATGCAATGCCAATGCCAATGCCAATGCCAATGCCAATGTGCCCTAGTAGTGGCTAGTGGCATGTATCATTGGATCTTCCTCGATCTTTCTGCGTCCCCTGCTTTCCTCTGATGCTTATTCCTATCCATCTTTATGCGGATTGGTCCATTGGATCGGTGCCCCGCTTTTGAGTGGGTAGAATCCATAGATAGGTCCCCTGTTTCATCTGCTTGGCTTGGATTGGATTGGCGTCTCCAGCCTCCAGCACTAGTGATGGTTCCCTGTGTCACGAGTGACGGCGAAGTAGAGCTCCCGAGTGTTCACCTGCCCGTATTCCTACTGTTCGTCTCTCCAGATATTTTTACATCTATCTACTGTTAGTGAAGTGAAGTGCGAAATATCTAGATAGATATGTAGATAGATGGATTAGTAGTGATCCCAACTGTTTGTAATTATACGCATAAACGAACGAGGGGGTCGCATTTTGTTCGATCCAGGAACGCCAGCTACCGGAGCTAGTGCTCGTGATTATTGGAATGGTGATGTATAATGGCATCACCGTCCATATATATACACGAAAAAACTAATATGATGACCGTTCAAGATGATCACAGGGCACTAGCGCTAGCAGATTAGAGGGTCGGAGGAATCCAATCCAGCCATTTCCATCCTTTTACTCCCTGATAATCTTCCACATTACTGCTGCTATTGCCAATGGCAATGGGCGATTGTTAATCGCCGGTCAGTTATTGTGACTCGTTGTATGCATGCACTGTCGACTTTGACCACGGTGATGCTCCATTGGTAAGGTTTTGGGTCAAACCATCACCCCGCTGCAGCTAGCCCTCTCTCTAACCCACTAATTAACAAAGCTTCGACTGTTGCCGTGCTCCTAATTTTCTGGTCTCGGCCAATTGGAAACGTTCTAGAACTTCTACCTTCTTCTCTGTACGTTCAAGCACGGAAGTCAGAGGCAATGTTTGATAGTAGTACTACCCAGAGCAGTCAAACTGATGTTGCTCCATTTTTGTCTTGAGTCGACAAACAAGAGAATTTTGCTTTCAAGTCAAATCGACTCTAGTGGCCTCATTCTACGTATGTTCAACATTTGACCCTTCTTCACCCCACGTTTCATTTATTTAAAGTTGCAGGTTCAAATAGCATGACTACTACGTCCAAATGACCCCAAAAGGGGCTACGGTTCAATGTACTCTTGTGTCTTGTCTGCAGCGAGAGTGGGACAAATTGTAATGATACAGCTACTGCGGAAATTTAATACTCACTCTTTAAACTAATGTTTTTCGACTCGCTCAACTTATGTGGCAAGGTTCTCCGGGCGGCAGGTTTCGCCAACTGCAGACTTCACCTGGTAATTCAGGGCGCCGCTTAGGTGTCGTTTCTTCAGTTGGCTGGCCATGAAGGATAGATGTTGGACATTCGTGAGGCTTGCACGACATGGCCTGCCTCACCAAGCACCCTGCCCCATGTGTGATCAACATCAAGAATCCATGCAGCACCTGATGTTAGAATGTAGCTTTGCAAATCAGATTTGGCTGGCGGTAGGCAGACTTGCCAACAAGGAGGAGGTTCAGCCCAGGTATGGGGAATCGCTTGAGCAATGGTGCCTGCGGCAGGAGGATGTCTCGGCTAACCAGAAAGCGCACAGAGCGAAGTGTCTACTGGTCATGTGGACAATATGGAAGCATAGGAATGATGTGGTGTTTAATGGAGCAACGCCATCATTTCAACAAGCCATGCAACCGATTCATGAGGAAGGACAACTGTGGGCGAGAGCAGGCCTCTTCAAGGAGGATAATATCGGGTTCGAGGTAGCTCAATTTGCGTGGGATGTCAGCAAGTAGTAGCCTTTGGTAGTCTTAGGGTAGGCGGAATTCCGCTTGTAAATAACTATGTAACGGTGGACATGGGTTTCGTACCCTTTCTTCTCTAATGAATGATACGCACCCTCTCGTGCGTATTCGAGAAAAAAAATAATACTTTTTAGATCATTAAAAATCTTATATTAATTTACAGAGGGAGTATCTGATTGGACTCATTTAATACTCGTTTATTAGGCTAACCGGCAACACAATGGATATCACCCTCATTTGGCAAGAAAAATGCACTTTAAAATCAGACAAGGCTGGTCTTAACTAATAGACTTATACACTAGTGCCAAAAAAGCTCTTATTTTATGGGACAGAAAGAGTATAACATAGAAAAAAGTAGAGTTAGTCATAGCAAGGGCGTACATGAGCAAGAAAATCTTAGCCGCCACTCGCTTCATCCCTTAGGGCGGCTCAGGAGATCCCATCCGCCGCCACCAGAGTCTCTTCTAGGAGCGGTAGGGATATCCTGTGCGTGCTCGTGGCATTGCTTCCTGGCGGTTGTACGACCACAGTGACTAGATCCTGCCTTGTTAGAGATGAGACGACTGCGATAGGTAGGGTAGGCTACGATGACAGTAGATCCTCTTCTCCGTCTATGTGTTGATGGCCCTAGCTCGATGGCCATTCCACAAGCACAGGCCATGCTATATGAAATTTATCCATTAATGTTGCTTTTAGCAGCGAGCTTTGGTTTGGTGATCATGCATGTGATTCTGCAGCTTGGCCACCAGGGTTCAATTCCCAAAATTTACGCATGATGCAAAATGGTTATCATCCATTTATTTTCCTTGGGGACTAGGCTTGGTGAATGGTGTGGTCATCCACCAAGAATAAATCCTATTACTCATACTAAAAATATCTTTAAGGACTAGGCTTGATGTGTGGCGAGACCAACTTGGCATTCTCGGGGTGGTGTGTGGTGCTGTGGTAGAGACCACTCGGAAGTGCGACGACGCCCGCATCTACATATGTGGTTCCGCCTTGCTTGTAGGCACTATAGAGGTGAGGACGGCTATGACCGCTCAGCTCTGGTGCTCCCTGCTCAGATCAAGCATAGGGACGACGACATGGTACGTCGCGAATATGTGTATGTGGTGTAGTTGTGCCGGGTGTCGTAAAATCCATCCTCGATATTGGGGTGATGTGGTGGCCTGCAACACGGTGACATGCGGTTTGGCCCTTCCTAGTCACGCCCCTGTACTTTATCTGGTTTCCAGATATGCGAGGAGAAGTCAGGCCTTCGCTGCGGTGAGGGGGTGGTTGTGATAGTCCAGCCAACGAGACGATCGGGTGGTGAGACCGTTAGCGAATGTTGATAATGGCGACACCTACACACGTTGTTACCATTTTGAAGGCGTCAAAGATGCATTTCTCTTCTCCCTTCTCCTTTTGCTCCAAGGAAAAACCTAGGTTCGGGTTCCCTCGGACTGGGTGATGATGTCACTTGTGTCTTCGTACCCTCCCGGGAGCATCAGTTTGGATATGATTTCGGTTGGAGGGGCCCATGGTTGTCGTTGAGGCTTGCGCTAACATCACTGCTTACCTAACTCTCAAATGCCTTGATTTCGATGGCTGATGCATGGTGGTGGTTAGTGGCAATCCAGCACAACAGTGTGGTGAGCGAGCGAGAAGATAGGTCTAGAAGGGGGGGGGGTGAATAGATGACACCTCCATTTTGCATCATGTTTTCCAATTGTTATTTATAATGTTTTGATCAATATAATACTTTATGGTGCCATTTTAATGCCTTTTCTCTCCTAATTTTCAAGATTTATATGAAGAGGGAGATTGCCAGCAGCTGGAATTCCGGGCCTGAAAAAGCCATGTCAGAGACACCTATTCAGCACATCTCGAAATGAGCTGAAGTTTCACGGAGAATTATTTTGGAATAAAAAAATATTGGTGAAAAGAAATACCATAGGGGCCACCAGGTGCCCACGAGGCACCAGGGCGCGCCCACTCCCCCAGGCACTCCTTAGTGGCTTGTGGGGCCCATGACCAGCCTCCGGTGCCCATCTTCTGGTATATAAGCCCATTTTCCCTAGAAAATAAATAAGTAGAGGGCTTTTGGGACGGAACGCCGCCGTCTCGAGGCGGAACCTGGGCAGGAGCACTTTTGCTCTTTGGTGGAGCGATTCCGCTGGGGATACTTCCCTCCGGGAGGGGGAAATCGAAGCCATCGTCATCACCAACAACTCTCTCATTGTGGGAGAACCAATCTTCATCAACATCTTCACCAGCACCATCTCATCTCAAATCCTAGTTCATCTCATGTATTCAATATTTGTATCAAAACCTCATATTGGTACCTGTGGGTAGCTAGTAGTGTTGATTACATCTTGTAGTTGATGCTATTTGGTTTATTTGGTGGAAGATTAAATGTTCAGATCCTTAATGCTATTCCATACCCCTCTGATCTTGAACATGACAATGATTTGTGAGTAGTTAATTTTGTTCTTGAGTACATGGGAGAAGTCTTGTCATAAGTAATCATATGAATTTGGTATTCATTCAGTATTTTTATGATATGTATGTTGTTGCTTACTTTAGTGATGTCATGTGAACATACACTACATGACACGTTACCATCCTTGGGCCTAAGGGAAGGCATTGTGAAATATAGTAATTAGATGATGGGTTGCTGGAGTGACAGAAGCTTAAACCATAGTTTATGCGATATTCTGTAAGGGGCTGATTTGAATCCATATGTTTCATGCTATGGTTAGATTTATCATAGTTCTTTTTTGTAGTTGAGGATGCTTGCGAGAGGGGTTTATCATAGTAACTAAACTACCTATTACTGATAATTTCAGTGCTTGCAGAAAATACCTTGCTGAAAACCGCTTGTCATTTCCTTCCGCTCCTCGTTGGGTTCGACACTCTTACTTAACGAAAGGACTACGATTGATCCCCTATACTTGCGGGTCATCAATTATCTTTTCTGGCACCGCTACCGGGGAGTGAAGCGCCTTTCGTGAGTGGAATTCGGTAAGGAAACATTTATATTACGTGCTGAAATTTACTGTCACTTGTTACTATGGAAAACAATCCTTTGAGGGGTTTGTTTGGGGTACTTCACCTCGACCGGAAGCACAAAGAGTTGCTCCTCAACCTACTGCACCTACTGAAAATATTTATTATGAGATGGTGCTCCTCTATGCCATGGCTTCCGTCCACGAAGAACCAGCCTCACTCGGGGTAGATCTTCACGAAGTAGGTGATCTCCTTGCCCTTGCAAACTCCTTGGTTCAACAACACAAGATTTGGAGGCTCCCAAGTGACACCTAACCAATCTACAAGACACCACTCTCCAAAAGGTAATATAAATGGTTGTTGATGATGAACTCCTTGCTCTTGTGCTTAAAAAGATAGTATCCTCGACACTCAGTCACACTCTCACAGATTTGGCATGGTAGTAGAAGGATTGGGTGAAAAGCAACTTGAGGGAGCTGACGATCAAACGGTCGGAGTCCCCTGATTTCAACACAATAGTAGGTGGTTCTCTCTCAAAAAATGGATATGGGAAGTGGTAGTTTTGTCCTGGTTGATGTTTCTGAGAGTAGGTGGTGTGGGTGGGGTATATAAAGCCTTCACCAAAAATCTGACCGTTACACACCTTTAGGCACAACTCGGTAGGACTAGATGATACGTCTCCAATGGCTATATAGAACCAATTGAAGTTCTTCTTTGGAGGCGCGGGGGAGAAAACTGGAAGCCCGGGACGGGCCGGGTCCTAAAGCGGGACGTCGGCTATATAGAACCATTCGGCGGACCACGTATTGACATCCTCTTTGGGAGTACCCAGAAGATAGTTGATACGTCTCCAACGTATCTATAATTTTTTATTGTTCCATGCTATTATAGTACCAATCTTGTATGTTTTATATGCAACTTTATGCAATTATATTTTTTTTTGGACTAACCTAGTAACTTAGTGCCCAGTGCCAGTTGCAGTTTTTTGCTTGTTTTTGGCTTTCCAAGAAATTAATATCAGACAGAGTCCAAACGGAGAAAATACTTTGGATTAATTTTTGTGGGCCCCTTGATATGTCTCCAACGTATCTATAATTTTTTATTGTTCCATGCTGTTATATTATCATTCTTGGATGCTTTACAATCATTTTATAACACCTTTATATCATTTTTTGGGACTAACCTATTGACATAGTGCCCAGTGCGAGTTGCTGCTTTTTGCTTGTTTATTACTTTGTAGAATATCAGTACCAAATGGAGTCCAAACGCAACGAAACTTTTTGGAGATTTTTTTGGACTAGAAGACACCTTGGGGGCCAAGAAAGCACCAGAGGGGATCCCCGTGGGGACCACCTGGGTGCGCCAGGAGGCCCAGGCGCGCCCAGGTGGGTTGTGGGCCCCACAGAGGTCTCCTGCACCGCCTCTTCGCCCTATAAATTCCCAAATATTCTAGAAACCCTAGGGGCGTCGACGAGATTCAATCTAAGACCATCATGTAGGGGTTCATCATCCTCATTAGTGCCTCTTCGATGATGCATGAGTAGTCCACCATAGACCTATGGGTTCGTAGGCAGTAGCTAGATGGCTTCTTATCACTTTGTGATTATCAATATAATGGTCTCTTGGAGATCTATTTGATGTAAACCTTTTTGCGGTGTGTTTGTTGGGATCCGATGAACTTTGAGTTTATGATTAGATCTATATTCATGAATATTATTTGAGTCTTCTTTGATCTCTTATATGCATGATTATTTATAGCCTCGTATTTATTTTTCGAATCTTTGGTTTAGTTAGGCCAACTAGATCGATTTTTTTGCCATGGGAAGATGTGCTTTGTGATGGGCTCGATCTTGCGGTGTCCTCTCCCAGTGACAGAAGGGGCAGCAAGGCATGCATGTATCATTGCTATTAAGAATAACAAGATAGGGCCTATCCCTACATGAATAGATCTTGTCTACATCATGTCATCGTTCTTATTGCATTACCCCATTTCTCCATGAACTCAATACACTAGATGCATGCTGGATAGCGGTCGATGTGTGGAGTAATAGTAGTAGATGCAGACAGGAGTTGTTCTACTAATCTTGGACGTGACGCCTTTATATTGATCATTGCCTTGGATATTGTCATAATTATGCGATCTTCTATCAATTGCCCAATAGTAATTTGTTTATCCACCGTACGCTGTTTTCTTGAGAGAAGCCAGTGCGAAATCTACGGCCCCGGGGTCTATCTTTTATCATATTGCTTTCAGATCTATTTTTATCCACATTTGTTTTCAGATCTATTATTCCAAAAAACCCAAAAATACTTTGCTGCAGTTTTTATTTGCATCTTTTATTTCGTCTTTTATTCAGATCTATTTATCCAAACTCATACAAACCAATCTATCTTTTTACCGAGGAGGGATTGACAACCCCTCTTACGCGTTGGGTTGCGAGGATTTGTTCTTTGCGTGCAGGTACCATTTACATAGTGTTGCTTGGTTCTCCTACTTGATTGATACCTTGGATCATAACTGAGGGAAATACCTACCATAGCTGTACTGCATCATCCCTTCCTATTTGGGAAAATACTAACGCAGTTTCAAGCCTCATCAAAAGGAATTTTTGGCGCTGTTTCTGGGGGAGACATCATCAACATCTATCAGGTTCGTAATCACAAATCTCATCTCCCTGTAATTTGCATTATTTGCCATTTGCCTCTCGTTTTCATCTTCTCCACTTCACAAAATTTGCCATTTTATTCGCCTTCTTCTTTGTTTGCCTTTTTCTCGTCAGATCTATCTTTTTGCTTGCAATCTTATTTGCATAGTCACGATGTCTCAAAGAAAGTACTGTGATATTCCTTACCCCAATATTTTTCTTGAAATTGAAAAAAGTACCAAGGAATATAAGACTACACAATTTGAGCACAATAAGTATTTTACCGAGGAACTTAAAGAACACTCTACTATGTTAGATGCTATAACAAAACAACTTGATGATATCAGTAGAGAAGTTTGTAATCTCCAATCCAAGTATGCTCATGCAGAAAAATTGCTAGGCAGAATATCCGATGCACAAGCTACCCTAGGAAATCAAATGGCCGCTAAGCCAATTTCCTTAGAAGATAAAAATGATGAAACTCTTAAAGTGATTGGTGTTTCTTCTATTAATTCCTTGTTTAGTAAAATCAAATTTGATGATAAAGGGACCTAAGAAGAGTCAACTTTAGCTATAGGGCGTCCCAATAATTCGGAGGGTGAAAATCTTGATGAGAAAAATGATAAAAGTGGGTTTGGAGAGGTCAAAACTTTAACTAGTGATGTGCCCAGTCTTTTGGATTACAAAGACTTTAATTATGATAATTGCACTTTGATTGATCGTATTTCTTTGTTGCAATCCATGATAAATTCACCCCATGCTTATGAACAAAATAAAGCTTTTACTAAACATATTGCGAATGCCATGATGAAAGCTTTAGAAGAAAAGTTGGAGTTAGAGATTTCAATTCCTAGAAATATTACATGATGAATGGGAACTTACTATTAAATTCAAGCTTAAAATTTATGAGTGTTTTTCTTTATGTGACTTGGGTGCTAGTGTTTCCACAATTCCGAAATCTTTATGTGATGTGCTTCGTCTTACCGATATTGAAGAATGTTCTCTTAATTTGCACTTGGCGGATTCTACTATTAAAAAGCCTTTGGGAACAATTAATGATGTTCTTGTTCTTGCAAATAGGAACTATGTGCCTATAGATTTTATTGTTCTTGATATTGATTGCAATCCGTCTTGCCCAATTATACTTGGTAGACCGTTTTTACACACTGTAGGAGCCATGATTGATATGAAACAAGGGAATATTAAATTTCAATTTCCACTAAGAAAGGGTATGGTACACTTCCCGAGAACAATAATTAATCCACCATATGAATCAATCATGAGGGCATCCTATGGATCAAAAATCAAAGATGACAACACCTGAATCTACGCATTATGCCTAGCTAGGGGCATAAAAGGATAACACTTGTTGGGAGGCAACCCAATGAATACAATTTATTTTTGCCGTTTTCTTTCTGTTCTTGAGTATTCACACAATTATGCTACTGTTATGATTGTGTTTTTATGTTTAGTTAGTGTTTGTGCCAAGTAAAGCCTTTGGGATCATGTTTGGTGATAGTTGATTTGATCTTGTTGAAAAACAGAAACTTTTGCGCCCAGTAGCAGAATTGTTAAAAACAACAGAAGCGCGATAAATTCTGAATTTTATACACAAGATTGATATTCAAATTGTCTACCTTTCCCTAATTTGTCTGAAGTTTTGGAGTTACAGAAGTATGGACAAAGTCCAGATTACTATAGACTGTTCTGTTTTTGACAGAATCTATTTTGGTTTGTGTGCTTATTTTGATAAATCTATGGATTTTATTGGAGGGTATAAGCCATGGAAAAGTTGGAATACAATATATATAATTAAATAATGAAATATGGTTTGCAACAGTACTTAGAGTAGTGGTTTGCTTTATTATACTAACGGATCTCACGAAGGTTTTGTTAGGTTTTGTGTGATTGAAGTTTTCAAGTTTTGGGTGAGATCACGATGGATGAAGGAATAAGGAGTGAAAAGAGCCTAATCTTGGGGATGCCCATGGCACCCCAAGTTAATATTCATCGATAAACAAGCAACTAAGCTTGGGGATGCCCCGGAAGGCATCCCCTCTTTCTTGTAACGACCATCGGTAATTTTACTTGGAGCTATGTTTTTATTCGTCACATATCATGGGTTTTGCTTGGAGCGCTTGTATTATATGAGTCTTTGCTTGTTTTGCTTTTTATTTTGTCACAAGTATCCTTGCTGGACACACCTATTTGAGAGAGCCAAAATTATGCTATGATTTGGTAGAATTGCTCTATGCGCTTCACTTAAAAAAATTAGCTATGGAATTGCTCTAGTGCTTCACTTATATCTTTTTGAGCACGGTGTGCTTTAATATTCTTGAAAAATACTCTCATGCTTCACTTAGATTTATTTTAGAGTTAGTAAATTTTTGAAGAAATTCTCTCATGCTTCACTTATAATATTTTGAGAGATGAAAATCTTTATGCTCATGTTCTTCACTTAATTTGTTTGAGCTTGTCAAAAGCAATTGCAATATGTGAAACTAGTCCCAAAGTGCTAGATATTCAAAAGGGATATAATAAAAACTTTCATGAAGATCACTGGACAAAATAAACTTGATTCTTTGCAATAGTTTTGTATATGATGATAATAATATATGAGTCATGTTGGTGAGTAATTATGCTTTAGTAAGAATATTGGTGTTAAGGTTTGTGATTCCCTATGCAAGCACGAAATACAATTGTTATGCAATGAAATTACATCCTACTTATGGTGCATTATTCGGTGTTAGTTATGCTTAATGCAAGTTTATGTGAATTTTTGTTTCTTGGTTGGTTGCTTCTCAATATTTTTGCTAGCCTCCACTTGTACTAAGTAGAAATACTACTTGTGCATCCAAAATCTTTAAACCCACTTTTGCCATATGAGTCTACAATACCTACCTATATGTGGTATTTCCATGCTGTTCTAAGTAATTTTGTATGTGCCATCTCTATTTTCGAAATGAATTTCCTTTTTGTGTGCCCGTACCGCTCAAGAAAACGGCAGGGGTGGCCTATATTTTCCATGCTAGATGTGTTATTCTCAAGACGTGTGTTTATTCACTTGTCATTGCACGAGAGTATGGCGGTAATAGGGATGCCTAGTCCCAATTTACTTTTTGTTGTCAAATAATAAATTCCCGGGAAAGTGTTGGTATGGACGGTACCTTTCTATACAGCTAGTCGTGGAGTGTGAAAGTATGGTGGAAAAAGGAATACACTTTATTTAATGTTTGGGAACCTCCTATGATATATCTAGCATGGAAAGTGTTGGGAATTACTTGGTCACTTTCTTTGACGGGAAAAGCATGCCTCTCAAAGAAAAATTATCTCCCAATTTTTGCTTTGAGCTCTGGCACCTACAAAAATCTCTACTTCCTTCTGCGAAGGGCCTATCTATTTAATTATGCAATTTTTATTCTTTAGTCTCCATATTCTCTTATAAACCACCAACTAGGGAGCACTACGATCGTACTTGAGCATTGGATGCAGCTAATATTCAATTGTGTTTCGTGAATGGATCAATGATTAAGCATGATGGGCTAGGGATAACTTTCTTTAGTGTTGATATTCTGAAAGACATGGTTGCTTGTTGATATGCTTGAGTATTGAAATCTTTATGTCAAAACTAGACTATTGCTTTGAACCATAAAAAATTCCAAATGTCCATGCTACAAAATAAAAGAATATGTGATGAACATGTTAGGCATCATTCCACATCAAAAGTTTTGTTTTTATCATTTACCTACTCGAGGATGAGCAGGAATTAAGCTTGGGGATGCTGATACGTCTCCAACGTATCTATAATTTTTTATTGTTCTATGCTATTATATTATCATTCTTGGATGTTTTACAATCATTTTATAGCAACTTTCTATCATTTTTTGGTACTAAATTATTGACATAGTGCCCAGTGCTAGTTGCTGTTTTTTGCTTGTTTTTTACTTCGCAAAATATCCCTATCAAATGGAGTCCAAACGCAGCAAAACTTTTTGGAGATTTTTTTTGGACCAGAAGACAACTTGGGGGCCAAGAAAGGACCAGAGGGGAGGCCCGTGGGGACCACAAGACAGGGTGCGCCCTGGTGGGTTGTGGGTCCCACAGGGGTCTCCTGCACCGCCTCTTCGCCCTATAAATACCTATATATTCTAAAGACCCTAGGGGAGCAGACGAAACACAATTCCAGCCGCCGCAAGTTCCAGAACCATGAGATCCAATCTAACACCATCACGGAGGGGTTCATCATCCTCATTGGTGCCCCTCCGATGATGCTCGAGTAGTCCACCATAGACCTATCGGTCCGAAGGCAGTACCTTGATGGCTTCTTCTCTCTTTTTGATTCTCAATACAATGGTCTCTTGGAGATCTATTTGATGTAAACCTTTTTGCGGTGTATTTGTTGGGATCCGATGAACTTTGAGTTTATGATCAGATCTATATCCATGAATATTATTTGAGTCTTATTTGATCTCTTATATGCATGATTATTTATAGCCTCATATTTCTTCTTCGAATCTTTGGTTTAGTTAGGCCAACTAGATTGATTTTTCTTGCCATGGGAAGAGGTGCTTTGTGATGGGTTCAATCTTGTTGTGCCCTCTCCCAGTGACAGAAGGGGAAATGATACATGCATGTATCGTTGCTATTAAGGATAACAAGATGAGGTCTATACCTACATGAATAGATCTTGTCTACATTATGTCATCATTCTTATTGCGTTACTCCATTTCTCCATGAACTTAATACACTAGATGCATGCTGGATAGCGGTCGATGTGTGGAGTAACAGTAGTAGATGCAGGTAGGAGTCGGTCTACTTATATTGGACGTGATGCCTATATATTGATTATTTCCTTAGATATCGTCACAATTATTCGATCTTCTATCAATTGCCCAACAGTAATATGTTTATCCACGGTACACTATTTTCTCGAGAGAAGCCACTAGTTAAATCTACGGACCCCGGGTCTATCTTTTATCATATTGCTTCCCAATCTAATTTCATTCACATTTGTTTCCAGATCTACTCCCTTCGTTCCTAAATATTTGTATTTATATATATTTCAACAAGTGCTTTCATACGGAGCAAAATGAGTGAATCTACACTCTAAAATATGTCTAGATACATCTGTATGTGGTAGTCCATTTGAAATCTATAGAAAGACAAATATTTAGGAACGGAGGGAGTATTATTCCAAAAAACCAAAAATACTTTTTTGCACCTTTTATTTGCATCTTTTATTTCATGTTTTATTTAGATCTATTTATCCAAACACATACAAACCAATCTATCTTTTTATCGAGGAGGGATTGACAACTCCTCTTGTGCGTTGGGTTGTGAGGATTTGTTCTTTGTGTGCAGGTACCATTTACATAGTGTTGCTTGGTTCTCCTACTGGATTGATACCTTGGTTTCATAACTGAGGGAAATACCTACCGTGGCTGTATTGCATCATCCCTTCCTCTTTGGGGAAATACCGACGTAGTTTCAAGGCGCAGCAGTCAACTACATGGCACTTCACCATCTTTGGGCCTAAGGGAATGCATTGTGGAGTAGTTATTAGATGATGGGTTGCTAGAGTGATAGAAGCTTAAACCCTAGTTTATGGGCTACTACATAAGGGACTGATTTGGGTCCATATGTTTAATGCTATGGTTAGATTTTATCTTAATACTTTTCTCATAGTTGTCGATGCTTGCGAGGGGGTTAATCATAAGTGGGAGGTTCGTTCAAGTAAGAACAACATGCAAGCACCGGTCCACCCACATATCAAATTATCAAAGTAGCGAACGCAAATCAAACCAACATGATGAAAGTGACAAGATGAAATTCCTGTGGGCCCTCAAGAACACTTTGCTCATTATAAGAGACCGTGTTTGGCCTGTCCTTTGCTACAAAAAGGATTGGGATACCTTGCTGCACTTTATTACTGTTATCGTTAATTGTTCGTTATAGATTATCTTGCTATCAAACTACCTATTACCGACAATTTCAGTGCTTGCAAAAATTACCTTGCTGAAAACCACTTGTCATTTCCTTCTGCTCCTTGTTGGGTTCGACACTCTTACTTATCGAAATGACTACGATTGATCCCCTATACTTGTGGGTCATCAAGAGTCTTTTCTAACATCGTTGCTAGGGAGTGAAGCGCTCTTGGTAAGGAAAAATTTATACTATGTGATGAAATTTATTATCACTTGTCATGGAAAACCATCCTTTGAGGGGTTTGTTCGGGGTATCTTCACCTCAACCGCAAACACAAAGAGTGGCCCCTCAGCCTACTGCACCTACTGAAAATATTGGTTATGAAATTCCTTCGGGTATGATAGAACAACTGCTAGCTAATCCTAATGTAAGAGACGGAACTGAACATCCTGATATGCACTTGATACATGTGGATTAAATTTGTGGATTATTTAAGCTTGCATGTTTACCTGGAGATGAAGTTAAGAATAAGGTTTTCCCCTTATATTTGAAGGGAAAATCATTGACATGGTATAGGCTATGCGATGATATTGGATCTTGGAACTGGAATCGATTGAAATTGGAATTTCACCAAAATAATTATCCTATGCATCTAGTTCATCATGATCGGAATTATATATAAATTTTGGCCTAGTGAAGGAGAAAGTATCGCTCTAGCTTGGGGGAGGCTTAAGTCAATGTTATATTTGTACCCCAATCATGAGCTCTCAAGAGAAATTATTATTAAAAAAAGTATGCTCGGCTTTCTCGTGATGATCAATCCGTGTTTGATACTTCTTGTGCTGGTTCTTTTATGATGAAGACTATTGAATTCAAGTGGGATATTTTAGAAAGAATTAAACACAACTATGAAGATTGGGAACTCAATTAAGGTAAAGGGTCAAGTATTAAGCTTGAGTTCAATTATGTTAAATGTTTTATGAATATCAATGCTTTTCACAAGTTTAGCACTAAATATTGACTTGACTCTGAGATAGTATCCTCTTTTGTGAATCATTTGGTACTCATGTTGATCTCCCTAAGGAGAAGTAGTTTAAATATCATCCCCCTATTAGATAAGAAGTTAAAGAACCAATTATATATAGCTAAATATGAGACTATCATTTACAATGTTGATCCAGTTATGCCTAATGCTTATATTGAAAAACCACCTTTGCCTGTTAAGATAAAGGAACATGCTAAAGTATCAACAGTGGTTCGCAAAAGTAATATTCAAGCACCTAAACCCTCTGAACAAATCAAAGTAGAACCTAGTGTTGCTATGGTTAAAGATCCCTTGGTTGAAAACATAGATGGGCATGTTGTTTATTTCTGTGACGAAGCTGCAAGAATTGCCAAACCCGATGAAAAAGATAAACATAGACCTGTTGTTGGCATGCTTGTTGTCTTAGTGAAAATACGAGATAATTGCTATCATGGTTTATGTAATTTAGGTGCTAGTGTGAGTGCTATTCCTTTTACCTTATACCCGCTAAAATAGAAGACATTGATGTTACTATTAAACTCACAAATAGAGATACCATCACACCACTTGCGATTGTTAGAGATGTTGAAGTCTTGTGTAGGGAAATAAAATATCCTACTGATTTTCTAGTTCTTGGTTGCCCACAAGATGACTTCTATCCCATTATATTTGGTAGACCTTTCTTGAACACTGTCAATGCCACAATAGATTGCCATAAATAAACTGTCAGTGTTAGCTTTGGTAATGAGTCTCATGAGTTTAATTTCTCTAAGTTCTGTAGACAACCACATAATAAAGAATTACCTAAAATAATTGGTCTTGCTTCTATTGCCATGCCTCCTACTGATTCACTAGACCAATATTTGCTAGACCATGAAAACGATATGCACTCGCATGAAAGAAATGAGACAGATAAAATATTCTTTGAACAACAACCTCTCCTTAAACACAATTTACCTATTGAAACTCTAGGAGGTCCTCCTCCACCTAAAGGTGACCCTGTGTTTGAATTAGAATAATTGCCCGACACTTTGAAGTATGCTTATCTTGATGAGAAAAAGATATATCCTATTATTATTAGTGCAAACCTTTCAGAACATGAAGAAGAAAGATTATTAAAAATTCAGAAGAAGCACCGTGCCGCTATTGGATATAATCTTGATGATCTTAAGGGCATTAGTCCCACTCTCTATTGATACGTCGCATCATGCTTTTATATCAATATTTATTGCACTATGGGCTGTTATTACACATTATATCTCAATACTTATGGCTATTCTCTCTTATTTTACGATGTTTACCATGAAGAGGGGGAATGCCGACAGCCGGAATTCTGGCTGGAAAAGGAGCAAACGTTGGAAACCTATTCTGCACAACTCCAAAAGACCTGAGACTCCACGAAACAACTTTTTGGATTTAATAAGGATTTATGGGCAAAAGAAATAGGCCAGGGGGCCCACACCCTGTCCAGGAGACAGGGGGGCAAGCCCCCCCTAGGGCGCGGCCCCCTATCTCCTGGCCCCCCTGGTGGGTCTCCGGCATCCATCTTCTGCTATATCATCACTTTCCCTCTGGAAAAAATCGTGGGCAAGCTTACGGGACGAAACTCCGCCGTCACGAGGCGGAACCTTGGCGGAATCAATCTAGGGCTTTGCGGAGCTGTTCTGCCGAGGACACTTCCCTTCTGGAGGGGGAAATCATCACCAACGTCATCACCAATGATCCTCTCATCGGGAGGGGGTCAATCTCCATCAACATCTTCACCAACACCATCTCCTCTCAAAACCCTAGTTCATCTCTTGTATCCAATCTTGTATCAAAACCACAAATTGGTACCTGTGGGTTGCTAGTAGTGTTGATTACTCCTTGTAGTTGATGCTATTTGGTTTACTTGGTGGAAGATCATATGTTCAGATCCTTTATGCATATTATTACCCCTCTGATTATGAATATGAATATGCTTTGTGAGTAGTTACGTTTGTTCCTGAGGACATGGGTGAAGTCTTGCTATTAGTAGTCATGTGAATTTGGTATTCGTTCGATATTTTGATGAGACGTATGTTGTCTTTCCTCTAGTGGTGTTATGTGAATGTCGACTACATGACACTTCACCATTATTTGGGCCTAGAGGAAGCCATAGGGAAGTAATAAGTAGATGATGGGTTGCTAGAGTGACAGAAGCTTAAACCCTAGTTTATGCGTTGCTTCGTTAGGGGTTGATATGGACCCATATGTTTAATGCTGTGGTTAGGTTTACCTTAATACTCCTTTTTGTAGTTGCGGATGCTTGCAATAGGGGTTAATCTTAAGTGGGATGCTTGTCCATGTTAGGAAAGTACCCAAGTGCCGGTCCACCCACATATCAAATTATCAAAGTACCGAACGCGAATCTTACGAATGTGATGAAAACTAGCTTGACGATAATTCCCAATGTGTCCTCGGGAGCTCCTACTTCATTATTAGAATTTGTCCAGGCTTATCCTTTGCTACATAAAGGATTGGGCCACCTTGCTGCACTTTATTTACTTTATTTACTTTTTGCTTGTTACTATTTATTTTATCACAAAACTATCTACCACCTACTATTTCAGTGCTTGCAGAGAAAACCTTACTGAAAACCGCTTATAATTTCCTTCTGCTCCTCGTTGTGTTCGACACTCTTACTTATCGAAAGGACTACGATAGATCCCCTATACTTGTGGGTCATCAAGACTCTTTTCTGGCACCGTTGCCGGGGAGTGTAGCGCTCTTGGTGAGTGGAACTTGGTAAGGAAACATTTATATAGTGTGCTAAAATTCTCTGTTACTTGTCACTATGGAAACTAATCCTTTGAGGGGCTTGTTTGGGGTATCTTCACCCCAACCAGAAGAGCAAAGAGATGCTCCTCAACCTAATGAACGTTATGAAAATATTCACTTTGAGATCCTTTGGGTATGATAGAAAAACTGCTAGCTAATCCTTTTGCAGGAAACGGAACATTGCATCCCGACCTACACCTTATCTTTGTGGATGAAGTTTGTGGATTATTTAAGCTTGCAGGCATTCCCGATGATGTTGTTAAAAGGAAGGTCTTCCCTTTATCTTTGAAGGGATATGCAATGACATGGTATGGGCTATGTGATGATACGAGATATTGGAATTATAAGCGATTGAAGTTGGAATTTCACCAGAAGTTCTATCCTATGCATCTTGTTCATTGTGATCATAATTACATATATAATTTCTGGCCTCGCGAAGGAGAAAGCATCGCTCAAGCTTGGGGGAGGCTTAAGTCAATGTTGTATTCATGCCCCAATCATGAGCTCTCCCGGGAAATGATTATTCAGAATTTTTATGCTCGGCTTTCTCTTGATTATCGCAACTTGCTCGATACTTCATGTGCTAGTTCCTATATGCTGAAGACTATTGATTTCAAATGGAACTTATTGGAAAGAATTAAATGCAACTCTGAAGATTGGGGTTTCGACGATGGTAAGGAGTCAGGTATGACACCTAAGTTTGATTGTGTTAAATCTTTTATGGATACCGATGCTTTCCATGGATTTAGCTCTAAGTATGGACTTGACTCTGAGATAGTAGCTACTTTTTGTGAAACTTTTGCTACTCACGTTGATCTCCCTAAAGAGAAGTGGTTTAAATATAATCCTCCTGTTGAAGTTAAAGTAGTTGCACCCATTACGGTCGAAGAAAAGACTATTACATATAGTGATCCCATTATTCCTACTGCTTATGTTGAAAAACCTCCTTTTCCTGTTAGGATAAAAGATCATGTTAAAGCTTCGATTGTTGTTCGTAAGAGTAATACTAGGACCTATACACCTCCTGAGCAAATTAACGTTGAACCTGGTATTGCTATGATTAAAGATCTTTTGGATGAGGACTTAGATGGGCATGCTATCTCTTTCTTGGGTGAAACTGCTAATATTGCTAGACCCGATACTAAGACACGTAGACCTGTTGTAGGCACGCCTGTTATTTATGTTAAAATAGGAGATCATTGTTACCATGGTTTATGTGATATGGGTGCTAGTGCTAATGCGATACCTTATGATCTTTATAAAGAAATTATGTACGATATTGCACCTGTTGAATTAGAAGACATTGATGTTACTATTAAGCTTGCTAATAGGGACACCATTAAACCTATTGGGATTGTTAGAGATGTTGAAGTCTTGTGTGGGAAGATTAAATACCCTGTTGATTTTCTTGTTCTTGGTTCCCCACAAGATGATTTTTGTCCCATTATTTTTGGTAGACCCTTCTTGAATACTGCTAGTGTTAAGATTAATTGTGAAAGGAATATTGTCACTGTTGGCATAGATGGTATGTCTCACGAGTTTAATTTTGCTAAGTTTAGTAGACAACCTCGTGAAAGGGAACCACCTAGTAAGGATGAAATTATTGGTCTTGCTTCCATTTCTGTTCCTCCAACTGATCCGTTAGAACAATATTTGCTAGACCATGAAAACGATATGTTTATGAAGGAAAGGGAAGAAATAGATGAAGTGTTCCTTAAGCAAGAACCTATGCTGAAACATAACCTTCCCGTTGAAATTCTTGGGGATCCCCCTCCACCCAAGGGTGATCCCGTGTTTGAACTCAAACCCTTACCTCATAATCTTAAGTATGCTTATCTTGATGAAAAAGAAATATATCCTGTTATTATTAGTGCTAACCTTTCAGAGAAAGAAGAAGAAAGATTATTGAAAACTCTGAAGAAGCACAGAGCTGCTATTGGATATACTCTGGATGATCTTAAGGGAATTAGTCCCACATTATGCCAACACAAAATTTTAGTGGAGAAAGATGCCAAACCAGTTAGAGATCCTCAAAAACGATTAAATCCCAAAATGAAGGAAGTGGTAAGAAAGGAGATACTAAAACTCCCTGAGGCAGGTATTATTTATCCCGTTGCTGATAGTGAATGGGTAAACCCTGTCCATTGTGTCCCCAAAAAGGGAGGTATTACCGTTGTTCCTAATGATAAAGATGAATTGATCCCGCAAAGAATTATTACAGGCTATAGGATGGTAATTGATTTTCGTAAGTTAAATAAAGCTACTAAGAAAGATCATTACCCTTTACCTTTTATTGATCAAATGCAAGAGAGACTATCCAAACACACACATTTTTGCTTTCTAGATGGTTATTCTAGCTTCTCTTAGATACCTGTATCAGCGGGGGATCAATCTAAAACTATTTTTACTTGCCCTTTTGGTAACTTTGCTTATAGACGTATGCCTTTTGGTTAATGTAATGCACCTGCTACCTTTCAAAGATGCATGATGGCTATATTTTCTGATTTTTGTGAAAAGATTTGTGAGGTATTCATGGATAACTTCTCCGTCTATGGATCCTCTTTTGATGATTGTTTGAGCAACCTTGATCGAGTTTTGCAGAGATGCGGAGACACTAGTCTCGTCCTAAATTGGGAAAAGTGTCACTTTATGGTTAATGAAGGCATTGTCTTGGGGCACAAGGTCTCCGAGAGAGGTATTGAAGTTGATAAAGCCAAAGTTGATGCTATTGAAAAGATGCCATGTCCCAAGGACATAAAAGGTATAAGAAGTTTCCTTGGTCATGCCGGCTTTTATAGGAGGTTCATTAAGGACTTTTCTAAAATTTCTAGGCCTCTGACTAATTTATTGCAAAAAGATATTCCTTTTGTCTTTGATGATGATTGTGTAGAAGCATTCGAAATACTTAAGAAAGCTTTGATTACTGCACCTATTGTTCAGCCACCTGATTGGAATTTACCTTTTGAAATTATGTGCGATGCTAGCGATTATACTGTAGGTGTTGTTTTAGGGCAAAGAGTCGATAAGAAATTGAATGTTATCCATTATGCTAGTAAGACTCTTGATACTGCCCAGAGAAATTATGCTACTACTGAAAAAGAGTTCTTAGCAGTTGTGTTTGCATGTGATAAGTTTAGACCTTATATTGTTGATTCCGAAGTTACTATTCAGACTGATCATGCTGCTATTAAATATCTTATGGCAAAGAAAGATGCTAAGCCTAGACTCATTAGATGGGTTCTCTTGCTCCAAGAATTTGACTTGCATATTATTGATAGAAAGGGAGCTGAGAACCCCGTTGCAGACAACTTTTCTAGGCTAGAAAATGTTCTTGATGACCCACTGCCTATTAATGATAGCTTTCCTGATGAACAATTAGCGGTCGTCAATGCTTCTCGTACTGCTCCTTGGTATGCTGACCATGCCAATTACATTGTTGCTAAATATATACCGCCTAGTTTCACATACTAGCAAAAGAAAAGGTTCTTTTATGATTTAAGACATTACTTCTGGGATGATCCACACCTTTATAAACAAGGATTAGATGGTATTATTAGACGTTGTGTGCCTGAGCATGAACAGGAACAAATCATACGCAAGTGTCACTCTGAATCCTACGGAGGACACCACGCTGGAGATAGAACTGCAGACAAGGTACTACAATCTGGTTTTTGTTGGCCTACTCTTTTCAAAGATGCTCGTAAGTTTGTGTTATCTTGTGATGAATGTCAAAGAATAGGTAACATTAGTAGACGTCAAGAAATGCCTATGAATTATTCTCTTGTTATTGAACCATTTGATGTTTGGGGCTTTGATTATATGGGACCTTTTCCTGCCTCCAATGGTTATACACATATTTTAGTTGTTGTTGATTATGTTACTAAGTGGGTAGAAGCTATTCCAACTAGTAGTGCGGATCATAACACTTCTATTAAAATGCTTAAAGAAGTTATTTTTCCGAGGTTTGGAGTCCCTAGATATCTTATGACTGATGGTGGTTCACACTTTATTCATGGTGCTTTCCGTAAGATGCTCGCTAAATATGATGTCAATCATATAATCGCATCGCCTTATCACCCGCAGTCTAGTGGTCAAGTAGAGTTGAGCAATAGAGAGATCAAATTAATTTTGCAAAAGACTGTGAATACATCTAGAAAGAATTGGTCCAAAAAACTTGATGATGCATTATGGGCCTATAGAACTGCATACAAAAATCCTATGGGTATGTCTCCATATAAGATGGTTTATGGAAAAGCATGTCATTTACCTCTTGAACTTGAACATAAAGCATATTGGGCTATTAAATAGATCAATTATGACTTCAAACTTGCCGGTGAGAAGAGGTTGTTTGATATTAGCTCACTTGATGAATGGAGAACCCAAGCATATGAGAATGTCAAGCTTTTCAAAGAAAAAGTCAAACACTGGCATGATAAGACGATACAGAAGCGTGAGTTTAACATAGAAGATTATGTGTTATTGTTCAACTCTCGTTTAAGATTTTTTGCAGGAAAACTTCTCTCAAAATGGGAAGGTCCCTACGTTATCGATGAGGTCTATATTTCTGGTGCTATAAAAATCAACAACTTCGAAGGCACAAATCCGAGGGTGGTAAACGGTCAAAGAATTAAACATTATATTTCAGGTAATCCTATCAATGTTGAAACTAATATTATTGAAACCATAACCCCTGAGGAATACATAATAGTCACTTTCCAGAACGTTCCAGACTCCGAAAAGGCATAGGTACGTGGTACGGTAAGTAAACCGACCCCAAAACAACTCTAATGGCAATTTTTATCAGTTTTGGATTATTTAAAGATTTTAGGAAGAAAGAAGTAGTCCGAAAGGAACACGAGGCTCCCACGAGAGAGGAGGGCGCGCCCCCCTGTAGGGCGCGCCCCTTGTCTCGTGGGCACATCGTGTGCCTCCCGGACTCCGTTTTCTTGTATGTACGTATTTTGGTCGGCAAAAATTCATTATATATACTCTCGAAGGTTTTGACCACTGTATCACGCAAATATCCTCTGTATTCGTTTCGAGCTGTTCTTGTTGCAGATTTGGAACAAGATGTCGTCCCAAGATTCGGAGGGAGAGAGCTACATGGCTGATTATATTGCAAACCCAAAAGTATATGGGGATGTGGAACATTGTGGCTGGACCACAGAGGAAGAAGAAGACTATGATCCAAAGAGGAAGGAGGAGACAAGATCTGATGAAGAGGACGATCCACTGCCTCAACCTGGTGATATGCATGTGGAGTTCAAGAAGTCAAGCCTCCCTAAGGTCTAATCTATCCCACCACATTTTTTGCAGGACAACAAGGCAACACTATGCAAAAAGATAATGAAACTTGAGCTCGAGAATGAGGATCTGAGGGAGGAAAATTTTAGCCTCAGACGCAAGCTAGAGAAGAAAAGTGCAACAACTCCTACTTCACCACCTCCGAAGAAATAATCACATGGGTATGGGAACTCCCCTTGGCAACTGCCAAGCTTGGGGGAGGTGCCCCGGTATCGTATCACCATCACACTCCTATCTTTACCGCTTTATTTAGTTCGATCCCTTTAGTAGTATCTTGATCTATTAGTTCGAAGTTCTGATATCAAGTAGTTTTGAGTTTTGCTTTGTGATATCTTTATGTAATCGAGTCCGTGTGCTATCTATAATAAAGATTAGTGTTGAGTCAAGGGCCTTGCTATGTTGCTATGATCTTGAGAAAGTAGAAAGAACAATAGAGTTCATATTGATCTTATGGATAGTGATAACTTAACACATAGAAAGTATGAGGCATAAAAATTGTTGAGAGTTGATGAACGTAGCCTTGGTCATCATTGCAATTAAATGGAAGTGATAAGGAAAGAGGGGTTCACATATAAATATATTATTTTGGACATCTTTTATGATTGTGAAGCACTCATTAAGTATGACATGCTAAAAGAGTTGACGTTGGACAAGGAAGACAACGGAATGGTTTATGTTTTCCGACATCTCAGTTAAAGTATATTGTCATTGACCTTCCAAACATGTTGAGCTTGCCTTTCCCCCTCATGCTAGCCAAATTCCTTGCACCAAGTAGAGATACTACTTGTGCTTCCAAATATCCTGAAACCCAGTTTTGCCATGAGAGTCCACCATACCTACCTATGGATTGAGTAAGATCCTTCAAGTAAGTTGTCATCGGTGCAAGCAATAAAAATTGCTCCCTAAATATGTATGACTTATTAGTGCAGAGAAAATAAGCTTTTTACGAACTTGTTGTGGAAGTAATAAAAGCGACAGATTGCATAATAAAGGTCCACATACAAGGGGCAATATAAAGTGATGTTCTTTTACATTAAGATTTCGTGCATCAACCCTAAACACGCATGACAACCTCTGCTTCCCTCTGCGAAGGGCCTATCTTTTACTTTATGTTTTTACCTTATGCTTGAGTCAAGGTGATTCTCACCTTTCCCTTTTTATTTTTATCCTTTGGCAAGCTCCTCGTGTTTGAAAGATCATGATACATATATCCAATTGGATGTAAGTTGGCATAGGCTATTATTGTTGACATCACCTAAAGGTGAATATGTTGGGAGGCAACACAATAAGCCCCTATCTTTCTCAGTGTCCAGCTGAAACTCTATAACCACAAGTATTGCGTGAGTGTTAACAATTATAGGGGACTAAGAGATAGTTGAGTATGTGAGCTTGCTGAAAAGCTCTATTATTGACTCTTTCTGATGTTTCGATAAATTGCAATTTCTTCAATGACTAAGATTATAATTTGTTAGTTCCCAATGAAGTTTTTGAACCATACTTGACATTGTGAATTTCTTATTACTTGAACATAGGGAATCATATGACAAAATCCATATATGTTGCTGTTATTAGAATGATCATGATGCCCTCATGTCCGTATATTATTTTTATCGACACCTCTATCTCTAAACATGTGGACATATTTTTCGATTTCGGCTTCCGCTTGAGGACAAGCGAGGTCTAAGCTTGGGGGAGTTGATACGTCCATTTTGCATCATGCTTTTATATCAATATTTATTGCATTATGGGCTGTTATTACACATTATATCTCAATACTTATGGCTATTCTCTCTTATTTTACGATGTTTACCATGAAGAGGGGGAATGCCGGCAGCTGGAATTCTGGCTGGAAAAGGAGCAAACATTGGAAACCTATTCTGCACAACTCCAAAAGACCTGAGACTCCACGAAACAACTTTTTGGATTTAATAAGGATTTATGGGCAAAAGAAATAGGCCAGGGGGGCCACACTCTGTCCAGGAGACAGGGGGGCAAGCCCCCCCTAGGGCGCGGCCCCCTATCTCCTAGCCCCCCTGGTGGGCCTCCGGCATCCATCTTCTGCTATATCATCACTTTCCCTCTGGAAAAAATCGTGGGCAAGCTTACGGGACGAAACTCCGCCGTCACGAGGCGGAACCTTGGCGGAATCAATCTAGGGCTCTGGCGGAGCTGTTCTACCGAGGACACTTCCCTCCTGGAGGGGGAAATCATCACCAACGTCATCACCAATGATCCTCTCATCGGGAGGGGGTCAATCTCCATCAACATCTTCACCAACACCATCTCCTCTCAAAACCCTAGTTCATCTCTTGTATCCAATCTTGTATCAAAACCACAAATTGCTACCTGTGGGTTGCTAGTAGTGTTGATCACTCCTTGTAGTTGATGCTATTTGGTTTACTTGGTGGAAGATCATATGTTCAGATCCTTTATGCATATTATTACCCCTCTGATTATGAATATGAATATGCTTTGTGAGTAGTTACGTTTGTTCCTGAGGACATGGGTGAAGTCTTGCTATTAGTAGTCATGTGAATTTGGTATTCGTTCGATATTTTGATGAGATGTATGTTGTCTTTCCTCTAGTGGTGTTATGTGAACGTCGACTACATGACACTTCACCATTATTTGGGCCTAGAGGAAGCCATAGGGAAGTAATAAGTAGATGATGGGTTGCTAGAGTGACAGAAGCTTAAACCCTAGTTTATGCGTTTCTTCGTTAGGGGTTGATATGGACCCATATGTTTAATGCTGTGGTTAGGTTTACCTTAATACTCATTTTTGTAGTTGCGGATGCTTACAATAGGGGTTAATCATAAGTGGGATGCTTGTCCATGTTAGGGCAGTACCCAAGTGCCCGTCCACCCACATATCAAATTATCATAGTACCGAACGCGAATCTTACAAACGTGATGAAAACTAGCTTGACGATAATTCCCAATGTGTCCTTGGGAGCTCCTTCTTCATTATTAGAATTTGTCCAGGCTTATCCTTTTCTACATAAAGGATTGGTCCACCTTGCTGCACTTTATTTACTTTATTTACTTTTTTCTTGTTACTATTTATCTTATCACAAAACTATCTATCACCTACTATTTCAGTGCTTGCAGAGAAAACCTTACTGAAAACCGCTTATCATTTCCTTCTGCTCCTCATTGGGTTCGACACTCTTACTTATCGAAAGGACTACGATAGATCCCCTATACTTGTGGGTCATCATCTATCAACACAAGATTAATATGGAAGCTGATGCTAAACCCGTTGTTGATCACCAATGACAGCTGAATCCTAAGATTAAAGAAGTGGTGAGAACTTAAATACTAAAACATCTGGAAGCAGGTATAATCTATCCCATAGCTGATAGTAGATGGGTAAGTCCTGTTCACTATGTCGCTAAGAAAGGAGGTATTACTATTGTTCGTAATGATAGAAATGAACTTATTCCACAAAGAATGGTTACTGGTTATAGAATGGTAATTGATTTTAGAAAATTAAATAAAGCTACTAGAAAAGATCATTACCCTCTGCCATTTATTGATCAAATGCAAGAAAGATTATCTAAGCACACACACTTTTGTTTCCTTGATGGATATTCTGGTTTCTCTCAAATACTTGTTTCACAACCCGATCAAGAGAAACCCACATTTACTTGCCCTTTTGGAACCTACGCTTATAGAAGTATGCCTTTTGGTTTATGCAATGCACCTGCTACCTTTCAAAGATGTATGACTGCTATATTCTCTGATTTTTATGAAAAGACTGTTGAGGTATTCATGGATGATTTCTCTGTTTACGGAACTTCTTTTCATGATTGCTTAAGCAATCTTGATGGAATTTTGCAGAGATGTGAACAAACTACTCTTGTCTTGAATTGGGAGAAGTGCCACTTTATGGTTAATGAAGGCATTGCCTTGGGGCATAAAATTTCTGAACGAGGTATTGATAACCCACAAGTATAGGGGATCGCAACAGTTTTCGAGGGTAGAGTATTCAACCCAAATTTATAGATTTGACACAAGGGGAGCCAAATAATATTTGAAGGTATTAGCAGCTGAGTTGTCAATTCAACCACACATGGAGATTAATTATCTGTAGCAAAGTGATTACTGGCACAGTAATATGATAGTTTTGATGATAGTAGCAGCAGCAATAGTAATGGTAACAGTGGTAGCAGTGATATTGTGGCAGCAACGATAGCAGTAGCAGCAGTAGTAACTTAGCAAGAACAATATAAGATAAATCCTTAGGCATTGGATCGGTGACTCGTTGGATGATATTCATCATGAGACAGTTATAACCTAGGGTGATATGACACTAGCTCCAATTCATAAATATAATGTAGGCATGTATTCCATAAATAGTCATACATGCATGGAAAGAACTTGCATGACATCTTTTTTCCTACCCTCCCGTGGCAGCGGGGTCCTATTGGAAACTAAGGGATATTAAGGCCTCCTTTTAATAGAGAACTGGAACAAAGCATTAACACACGGTGAATACATGAACTCCTCAAACTATGGTCATCACCGGGAGTGGTCCCGACTATTGTCACTCCGGGGTCGTCGGATCATAACACGTAGTAGGTGACTGTAACTTGCAAGATCGGATCTAGAACATGGATATAATGGTGATAACATAAACGGTTCAGATCCAAAATCATGGCACCCGGGCCCAAAGTGACAAGCATTAAGCATGGCAAAGTCATAGCAACATCAACCTCGGAACATAATGGATACTAGGGATCAAGCCATAACAAAACTACACTGGTACAACGAGGTGCTATACAAACGGTTTTTAACCCCTTTCCGCGAAGGCGCGGAACCGTCACCTAGTGAGTGACTGTGATAGGGGGGTCCTTCCCACACGACCCAAAAACCGTCGGGGATATGCCCTCCTGGCACACACGCTCGGCAAAATGAGGCTGTGTGCGACCAGCGAGCGACCAAATACGGTTATATGTACATTAGTGCTAAAAAATACAATTATACAGGTGAAATAATTTCCGATCGTAAGTACATCCCACACAGTCAGTCCCTGCTAAATGTTTCCATTCGTATATACATCCCACACAGTCACTCCAAGGAAAAAGTTTGTGCAAGGTGGTGTAACGCAAACAGTTTTCAAGAGAACGTCGTGTGTGATTGTTCATTGATCCAACACGGTTTATTCCTAGAAATTGTGTGCGTTGCCTGAGGTCATCGCCCACGGTGTTTTCTCATAACCGTTTGCAATAGGAAAACCCAATTAGAAGGCTAATTGGCCAATTAGCAGGCTAATTGCCCTATTATTAATAATCCATTTATTAATCTAATTGACATTCATATTAAGCACATAATATATTTTATTTCTATATTAAGGAAGCATGATTTCATAATTGAAATACATCCGAGTACAACATGATATAGCTTCAGCACTCAGCTACCCCATTACACAACTGCACCAGCACCAAGTTTCACATGCAACATCTAGAACCTTTTGAAATTAGCTTCATAGACGGTACATAGATAGATGCATCTCATCTAGAAAACTACTGAAGCGGAAGGCGAATATTGAGCCTTCATTCATGTTGAAGGTCTTTGCAACTTTAGGCTAGTGCTTGCGGATGATTGACCGTCCATCCTTCGTCCTCTTCAGAAACACTTCAATATTGAACCGTGGGTGTTGTATGAAAACTTTCCTCACCTCCTGACCATAGAGGCGCTTTGAGAGGTAATCATCAGTGAACTACTTTGGAAAGGCGCGAAAACAAAGATGTGCATAAATATCTTCTTTGTATTGGAAATGGGGCAAAGGAATAAAAAAGGCAAGGTATAATAGTTGGTACCATCTTGTAAATCTCAGTGCTTCCCATTGTTTCCCTACAACACATATAAGGTAGTTAGTCATCAAGTTAAGTAAGGGTTCGCATGCTATCAGTACTAGTAAATTGTACATGCTTTGCACGTCATTTAAATTTATACAAAAAGCATGGAAAAATACATTTGAATATGTATTTCCTTTTCTAGAATCGTACTGGACAAGACCCAACTTAGTTCTTACCTCTCTAGAATCCAGATTGTTCTAGCCTATTTTGATTAGAGTATCAGATAAGCATGTGGATAGATACTTCTAGAACACATGAGATGGTAGAGTTGGGTTTTCAATTAGAAGGCCACGTGGCAGTATCCTATGAGTTAAAAACTATATCCAATGGATGATAATGCTCGGATTTGCCATCTCTTGACCGTTGGATGGGCATATCCAACGACTAATATTTGAAGCTATTGGCACACTATATAGTGGTATAGAAAATATGTTGGTGAAAAATAAGCACACTGCTGAGTCATCAGATTAATTCAAGCAACATGGAAAACCCATTTATCCAAACCAAGCATGATTAAGAACTAGGAAGTATAGCACTTGTATATGCTTCTCATGTATTAAGTGCAGCCAAATTTGATTTATTCCTCACATGGTATACAATAACAGAATGCAGCCACAACAATTGAACACCGCATTGCAGAATTGAACCAAGCAGTTAACTAAACGCCAGAACAAATGAACCAAACGTTAACTGAGCACCACGTTGCATAATATAACATACTCATAATAGAAGATCAGACAGTTAACCAAACCAAGCATGCTTAACAACTTGGAAATATAGCAATTGTATTTGTTTCTCATGTATTTAGTACAACCAAATTCGATTTATTTCTCACATGGTATACAATAACAGAATGCACACACAACAATTGAACATCACATTGCAGAATTGAATCAAACAGTTAACTAAACACCACAACAAATGAACCAAACATTAACTAAGCACCACATTGCACAATATAACATACTCCTAATAGAAGATCAGATAGTTAACCAAACCAAGCATGCTTCACAACTTGGAAAATTGCATCCTAAAGAATTAAACATCACATTTGCAGAATTGAACCAAACAGTTAACTGAACACCACATTGCACGACATATAGAACATATACACTAGAGCAGAAGATTGCATGGTAAAAGTAGATAGCACAATTCACTACAATTTGTTAAGGAAAGGCAGTAGCTAGCAAAATGAACATGGGTCCTTATAGTGAGCTAATAAGATAAGCTACTCATTGTCGGAGATATCGATGATGATTGGCTCCTTGGACATGGAAGAGGGTGAGGCCTCCGCATCTTGGGTGCCCTCGTCGTAGTGGTGAGTTGCTTGAGCTGCTCCGGGCACCAACCTGCTGGCTCTCGAGATGAGGTAAGCACGTGCACGCTGAGAAAACACCTCGTAGTCTTCGTCGAAGGCACCGAAGGTGGCCTCGAGAAAATGCCACAAACTATCATTTAAAGCAGCCAACCGCGCCACGGTGTGGGCGCATGAGGCATCGATGGTTGCCTCGACAGCGAGGTGCTCCTCCAAGATCTGGGGGTCGGCACGAATGACAGCCATCGCGACCTCATCCGCACGTGTGACCACGATTTGCTTCTCTGCTGCCAGATGCTCCTTGAGATCCTGGCTATACTGCATGCACCATGGCTTAGGGTGGCGCTTATTTGGTGGAGGGATCGGTGATTTGGGTGGAAGGTGTCGCGCCCGCGCCGACGGTCGGGGCATGTGGGATGTGGAAGGAGGATGATGATGGGGGTCAGATGTGGATTAACTGCTTGGATAGGCGAGGCCGAGCAGCATGAAGGAGGGTCGCCGGCGAGGAGGCGGCACTGCAAGCAAAGAGTGAAGGTTTCAACTTGGAAAGGAAGGCGGAAATAGGGGAAATGTGGCTTTTGGTAAGGAGGAGGGGGCGGGGAGGTAGATATTTCCGTGGAAGCCAAAAATTTGGAATCGCTTCAGCGAAAAAACTAACGTGCAAAGTGTCATCAGACACGGTCCCTTATTCAGAGCAGGCTGTGGACTGTCGCCGTTGCACCTTCTCGTGTAAGCCATAGGCGTACTATACACCGACGGTGCTCCATGATATTTTGTACTGCATCTCACACGGTTGGTGATAATAAACTATGTGGGATCTACTTGATTTTTCATTTTGATTTGAATTACATAATGGGCTCACAGCTGCAAAGGATGGTGTTTGAATTGCTATAACTTCTATCTATAGTGAACATGCAACTATAGGTGTGTTGTCAAAAAATTTGGAATTATTCAGGGTTCGTTTGGACATTTTTATACGGTAACTTGGTTTTCTAGGCATTTCAGGTGCACAATTCAAAATTAAACCACATGCACATGCTCCGGTGCAGCAAAATGGGTCGTAAAATAATATATGTGTCCATGGGTTGATGCTTACATCCCATTCAAGAAATGGGGATGAATTTCAAACACCACGACACCGTGGCTCTCCGGCAAACGTTGAGGTGCTTGCTTTTGTAATTGTAGTAAATATAAAACTCATCTAAAATTCATGAACCTTGGCATGCTATCATGGAACAACATCAAGATGCTTGGGTAAAAAAATATTGTCCCATTTGGGCCAGGTTATGGTATAAGCTTTTCGCAAACCGGAGCTTCTCTCACAACAAGCATGATGGTTTCGGTAGGGAACGTTTCACCTTTCTGGACGAAATGATATCCGTTGACTCTTTTCGATTTCAATTTTTTTTCAAGTTCAACATAGAACAATAGGAGTGTTGTGTCAATTTTTGGGATTTTTTTGGGGTTCGCTTGGACATTTTTATACATTAACTGAGTTTTCTATGCATTCATGTGCACAATTAAAATTTGAACTACATGCACATGATCTAATGCATATAAATTAGTTGAAAATTCAAATCTGTGTCCATGGTTGCATGCTTATTAGGTCCCATGCAAGAAACGGGAACGAATGTCAAACACCGTGCCACCGTCACTCGGCCGCAAACATTGAGATACCTGGTTTTTAAATTCTAGTAAATCCAAAGCTCGTTTGAAATTCATGAAACTTGGCATGCTGTCATGGAGCGGCATCAACATGTCATGGTAAATTTTTTGTCCCATTTGGGTCAGGTTTGGGGATATGCTTCTCACAAACTAGATCTTCTCACAACAAGCCCGATGGTTTTGGTAGGGAACGTTTCACCTTTCTGGACGAATCGATATCCATTGCCTCTTCTTGATTTCATTTTTTCCCTAGTGTCAACATAGAACAATAGGAGTGTTGTGTCAATTTTTGGGATTTTTGGGGGTTCGCTTGGACATTTTTATACATTAACTGAGTTTCTATGCATTCAAGTGCATAATTCAAATGTAAACTACAGACACATGCTCTAATGCATATAAATTGGTTGAAAATTCAAATCTGTGTCCTTGGTTGCATGCTTAATTAGGTCCCACGCAAGAAATAGGAATGAATGTCAAACACCCTGCCACCATCACTCGGCCGCAAACATTGAGATACCTGGTTTTTAAATTCTAGTAAATGCAAAACTCGTCTGAAATTCATCAAACTTGGCATGCTATCATCGAGCGGCATCAACATGCCGTGGTAAAATTTTTATCCCATTTGGGGTAGGTTTGGGGATATGCTTCTCATAAACCAGAGCTTCTCACAACAAGCCTAATGGTTTCGGTAGGGAACGTCCCACCTTTGGGGACGAAACGATATCCGCTGCCTCTTATTGCTTTCAAAAAATTTCTAGTGTCAACATAGAACAACACGAGTGTTGTGTCAATTTTTGGGATTTTTCGGGGTTCGTTTGGACATTTTTATGCATTAACTGGGTTTTCTATGCATTCATGTGCACAATTCAAATTTGAACCATAGACACATGCTCTAATGCATATAAATTGGTTGAAAATTCAAATCTGTGTCCTTGGTTGCATGCTTAGGTCCCATGCAAGAAATGGGAACGAATGTCAAACACCCTGCCACCGTCACTTGGCCGCAGACATTGAGATTCCTTGTTTTTAAATTCTAGTAAATCCAAACCTCGTCTAAAATTCATGAAACTTGGCATGCTATCATGGACCGGCATGAACATGTCGTGGTAATTTTTTTGTCCCATTTGGGACATGTTTGGAGATATGCTTCTCACAAACCAGAGCTTCTCACAACAAGCTTGATGGTTTCAGTAGGGAATGTCCCACCTTTGGGGACGAAACGATATCCACTGCCTCTTATTGCTTTCAAAAAATTTCTAGTCTGAACATAGAACAAAACGAGTGTTGTTTCAATTTTTGGGATTTTTTGGGGGTTCATTTGGACATTTTTATGCATTAACTCAGTTTTCTATGCATTCATGTGCATAATTCTAATTTGAACTACAGACACTTGTTCTAATGCATATAAATTGGTTGAAAATTCAAATATGTGTCCTTGGTTGCATGCTTAGGTCCCATGCAGGAAATGGGAACAAATGTCAAACACCCTGCCACCGTCACTTGACTGCAGACATTGAGATTCCTTGTTTTTAAATTCTAGTAAATACAAAACTCATCTGAAATTCATGAAACTTGGCATGGTATCATGGAGCGGCACCAACATGCCGTCATAAATTTTTTGTCCCATTTGGGGCAGGTTTGGGGATATGCTTCTCACAAACTAGAGCTTCTCACAACAAGCCTGATGGTTTCGGTAGGGAACGTCCCACCTTTGGGGACGAAACGATATTCGCTGCCTCTTATTGCTTTCAAAATTTTTGTGGTGTCAACAGAGAACAACATGAGTGTTGTGTCAATTTTTGGGATTTTTCGGGGTTCGTTTGGACATTTTTATGCATTAGTTGAGTTTTCGATGAATTTATGTTCATAATTCAAATTTGAACCACATGCACATGCTCCAGCGCATATAAATTGGTTGGAAAATCAAATCTGTGTCCTTGGGTGCATGCTTAGGTCCCATGCAAGAAATGGGAATGAATTTCAAACACCAGGGCACCATTGATTGCCGGCAAAACATTGAGATACTTTGTTTTTAAATTCTAGTAAATCCAAAACTCGTTTGAAATTCATGAAACTTGGCGTGCTATCATGGAATGGCACCCGACATGCTGTGGTGTTTTTGGTGTCGATTTTCAGAGAAGGCGCACTCGAATAACAGCCAACAAAGGCATTTTGAAATAAATAGTTGCCACTTTAATATCTCAAACGTTTGTATAATTCAAATCGTGTGTGTTCTGTTAACCATTTACGTGACGCCACGTGTCTTGGTTTTAATGGCTATAGGAGGTGCCGTGCAGACAGCTGCTTGACTGAATGGGAGGCGTGCGAGCGCAGTCCGGTCTGCAGGCTGACAAAGAGGCTCACCACTAAGCGTGCGAGTTGTTCAACGCATGATTTGTGCATCTCTTCAACGCAAACGGTTCAGATTGAATACGGTATGCAAATTAAAGCAAGGCTTTGGCGCTAAGCCAAGAGATATTGCGATTTGTCAAAATATGCAGCTAAAAATCACTAGCACTATCTAATTTTTGCAACTAAAATCACTATCACTATCTAATTCATGCGCATGTTCGCTACGCACTCATCGTACGGGGCGTGCTAGTAGCTGTGTGAAATGATGGTAGGCGTGCCAGCAGTCCGCCGCACAGGCTCATCGGGAGGCGAGCCAGCCCTTTGACCGCCGCCCACCTTGCTCTCACTCGTCCATATTAATGGCGCGTCCGCCTCGCTCTGTGAAATGATGGTATAGGAATGCCAGAAGTCCACCCTGCAGGCTCACTGGGAAGTGAGACAGCCTTTGACCATAACCTGCCTTGCTCCCACTGGTCTGTATTAATGGCGCGCCCGAGCGGCCACACCCCCCATCCTTGCCACACACAATCCTCTCTCTCCGCCCGCATCCTCCACACCGCTCTCAGTCCTTAAAGTGTACCGGAGCACGCTGTGAATATGGAGACAGATGTTTCTGTCGCCGCCGACGAGGTGGAGAACGAAGTTGCCAACAACCGGAGGCGGGTCGAGAAAGAACCGCAAGCAACTCTAGCATGCCTAGACTTCATCAGCAACCTCCTCGATGATATGTTGAGAGTCATCATATCCCTCCTCCCAATCAAATATGGGGCGAGGACAACCACCCTTTCCCGGCAGTGGCGCCCCCTATGGCTCCTCACCCCTGTCGACCTCCTCGACGCCCACGATCTCTGCCATGGCTATGGCAAAAGCTTGGATGCGTTCTACTAGATCCTCGGAGTCACCATGGTCCAATCAGAGGCCTTATCATGGGCAAGTTCCGTTCCAATGGCAAGGATTGAGCCAAGCTTGATGAGTGGTTCCGATCCCCCGCCATAGATCAGCTCGAGAAGCTCAGTTTTAATGATTGGTATATGCGCTCGCTGCCAACGTCCGCGCCCCGCTTCGCGCCCACACTGCACCCCGCCAAATTCATGAACTGCCATCCCCCCCTTAATGATGCGTCCGCTCTTTTTCTACCATGACTGAAGCACCTCGAGCTCGTCGTCGTCCGCATCCCAAAGGATGACATGGAGCGCCTGCTCCGCGGCTGTACTGTACTCGAGTTCCTTCGTCTTCAGGTGATGAATTGGTCGAGTACCTTCCACATCACCTCCAGGACTCTCTGGACTATTTATGTGTGTTGTTGGTGCTGCAACGAGAGATCACAAAAGGTGGACCACAATATGGTAATTGAGGACACCTTCACTTGAGAGATTACTTGTAGTTGATCAACAAGGTCCAACAAGAATCAATGCCATTTCTGCGTCGAAATTGGCAGTGGTGAGCTACTCGTCTGTCAAATACTACTACTTTCAGGTACAACAGTTGCCTTATACCTCTATTTCTTGATATCAACATTATTTCTAGTTCTGAAGATGTATGTTCGTCTATCATCCAACAAAGCTTCACCTAGATTCTGGGCACAATGAAGGTCTTGGTACTAGAATCTATCGGCCCCAACCTAGACCAAGTTGTCAGTTGCTTGAGATGCTTTCCGTGCCTGAAGAAGCTGTATATCGAGGTGATGTTCCTTTCCTGTTAAATGTTAACCATAAGGGAGTTCAATTTTTTGCACCTTTTCACAAGTTTACAATGACAATGTACTACAATTTCTGAAGGAATTTTGGAGGATTTCAGGACATACACCCCCACCACATATTGGTTGCTTGATTCATATGGTTACAATCCATAAGCATTTCTCCTTTGGATTCATCTGTACTAGTTTTCTTGGGGAATTTTTCATCCAATCCAACCTCTTGTGAAGAAGGATACATGTTTCTAGATTGTAATCAAATGCCCATGTTAATCTTGTCAGATCGAAGATGGCACATTGGTGCATTTTACAAATCCTGCAAACACGTTCAAAACTGCATGTATGCACTAACACGTTCTCTTGTTTTGTATATAATAATAGGCTCGGAGGTGGATAATGTTTATAACGACAATCACATCGAATGCCTGGATCTGCATCTCTCAAATATTACTTTGAACTCCTACTGAGGGACCTTACCGGAGATTACACTCGCCAGGTTCTTTCTTGCCAGAGCAAAGGTGCTGAGGCTACTAAGGTTGAACACGCATTTAATTAGGAAAGATGAATGGTATGTTGATCAGAGCCGGCAGGTACTGCAGAATGGAAGAGGCTCCAAAAAAGCTAACTTTGTTTTGGAAGAGCATATGGCAGAGCAATTGGAAGTCATTGTGTCAAACCCATACATGACTTGTCAGCGGCTGGTCCCTTTGCAGAAATGTCGATGTTTGCAATGTTTGAATTTGGGCGTTGTAATCTTTGAATTTGAACCTCGCAATATTTATGGTATTTGTTATATAATGTAATTTGATGTTTAATTTGGTATTGCAATCATGTCATGTTACAAGTATATATATGTTGTTCTTCTGTACACAGAGAATAGATGTTCTGCAGACAGAGCATATCACAACACACACTGATCGCACTAGGTAACCCTTCAGCGATGAATTCATCAATCACAAACAGTTCATCCGAGTGAACCGTATGCTCTACATCGCACATGCCTTCGTCTGGCAGCCCGTTTATTTTGTTCACCCTCATCACAAATAGTTAATTGAACTAAACCGTATGCCCTAAATCGCACACGCAACAAAAATCTGAACCGTGTTTGATGCATCCGCCATCGCAAACATTTTGCACCTTTTTTGATGGTTCTTTTACACCATCGTCTGCAATTAATGCATCGCACACAGTTACGTGAAAGGGTCTCTGATCGTAGTGTCGCATTAGTAGCATCCTGCAGTAGTGCTAACTCAATTACATGATGAATCTCATTCAACTCCTCACTGACCAGCGAGCCTATGAAGGAATTAATCACTCCCGGTGGGGAGCATCATGGAATTGGCGATGGAGATGTGTTGGTGATGATGAAGATCGAAGATACCCCTCTCCGGAGCCCCAAACGGACTCCAGATCTGGCCTCCAGATGAAGAACAGGAGACGGCAATGACTCCATCACGTGAAATGCGATAATTCTTTCTCCCTTATTTTTTTCTGGAAATATGGGATTTTATAGCATCGGTTTGAGGGTTAGCGGGGCCACCAGGTGGGCAGCACCCACTAGGGTGCGCCTGGGGGGGGGGGAGGGGCTGGCACGGCCTGATGGGTTGTGCCCACCCAGATTCCCCCCTCAGGTGCCTCCTGGCTCTAGAAATTCTCTTATTTGATATAAAAAAATCCTCACAAAGTTTCGTTCCATTCCAAGAACTTTTATTTCTACAAAAAAAACACAATGGTAGTTCTGCTGAAAACATCGTCAGTCCGGGGTTAGTTTCATTCAAATCATGCAAATTAGAGTCCAAAACAAGAGGGAAACCATTAGGAAATGTAGATACGTTGGAGAGGTATCAGGTATTGAGGTGGATAAAGCTAAAGTTAATGTAATTGAGAAAATGTCATGTCCTCAAGATATTAAAGGTATTCAAAGTTTCCTTGGGCATGCTAGTTTCTATAGGAGGTTTATTAAAGACTTCTCTAAAAATTCTAGGCCTCTTAAAAATATTTTACAAAAGGATAATCCATTTGTTTCTGATGATGAGTGTGTAGAAGCCTTTGAAACACTTAAGAATGCCTTAATTTCTGCACCTATTGTTCAACCACCTGATTAGAACCTGCCTTTTGAAATTATGTGTGATGCTAATGATTAGGCTATTAGTGTTGTTCTAGAACAAAGAGTTGATAAGAAACTGAATGTTATCCATTATGCTAGCAAAACTCTAGACAATGCCGAAAGAAATTATGCTGCTACTGAGAAAGAATTTTTAGCAGTTGTGTTTTCTTGTGATAAATTCAGATCCTACATTGTTGATTCCAAAGTAATTGTTCACATTGATCATGCTGCTATAAATATCTTACGGAAAACAAAGATGCTAAACCTAGACTCATTAGGTGGGTTCTCTTGCTACAAGAATTTGTTTTGCATGTTACTGATAGGAATAGAGCTGAGAACCCCGTGGCTGATAGCTTGTCTAGGTTAGAAAATATTCTTGATGACCCACTACGTATTGATGTTAGCTTTCCTGATGAACAACTAGCTATAATAAATGCTTCTGATAACACCCCTTGGTATGCTGACTATGCTAATTACATTGTTGCACAATTTATACCACCTAGTTTCACATATCAGCAAAAGAAAAAATTCTTCTATGATTTAAGACATTACTTTTGGGATGACCCACTTCTTTATAAAGAAGGAGTAAATGGTATTATTATACATTGTGTATGTAAGCATGAACAGGAACAAATCCTACGAAAATGTCACTCCAAAGCGTATGGAGGACATCATGCCGGAGATATAACTGCTCACAAGGTATTACAAATTGGCTTTTATTGGCCTACTCTTTTAAAGGATGCCCGTAAGTTTGTCTTGTCTTGTGATGAATGTTAAAGAATAGGTAATATCGGTAAGTGTTAAGAAATGTCTATGAATTATTCACTTGTTTTTGAACCATTTGATATTTGGGGTTTTGATTATATTGGATCTTTTCCTTCCTCTAATGGGTATACACATATTTTGGTTGTTGTTGATTATGTCACTAAGTGGGTAGAAGCTATTCCAACTAGTAGTGCTGATCATAACACCTCCATTAAAATGCTTAAAGAAGTTATTTTCCAAAGGTTTGGAGTCCATAGATATTTAATGACTGATGGTGGTTCACACTTAATTCATGGTGCTTTCCGTAAAATGCTAGCTGAATATGATGTTAACCATAGAATTACATCACTGTATCATCCTCAATCTAGTGGTCAATTTGAACTTAGCAATAGAGAAATAAAATTAATATTACACAAAACTATTAATAGGTCTCGGATGAATTGGTCTAAGAAATTAGATGACGCACTTTGGGCCTACAGAACATCTTATAAAAATCCTATGGGTATGTGTCCATATAAAATGGTCTATGGAAAAGCTTGTCATTTTCCTCTTGAGTTAGAACATAAAGCATATTGGGCAATCAAAGAACTCAATTATGACTTCAAACTTGCCGGTGATAAGAGATTATTTAATATTATCTCACTAGATGAATTGAGAACCCAAGCTTATGAAAATGCCAAATTATTTAAAGAAAAATTAAAAGATGGCATGACAAAACAATACAAAAGCGGGAATTCAAAGTTGGAGAATATGTTCTTTTGTACGATTCTCGTTTTAGATATTTTGTAGGGAAACTTCTTTCCAAATGGGAAGGACCATATATCATCAAAGAAGTTTATCGCCCTGGAGGTACTAACCTGAAGGTGGTCAATGGGCAAAGAATTAAACACTATATCTCAGGTACGCCTATTAATGTTGAAAGCAATATTATCCAACCATGACACCGGAGGAACACATAAAAGAAACCTTGTAGAACACTCCAAAACCCTGAAAAAGAGGAGGTACATGATACGATAAGTAAACAGACACCAAAAAATCCGCAAAAATATTTTCTGTTAGTTTTGGAATATTAGAAAAAAAGGAAAATAAGAAACAACCAGGAAGGCAACGAGGTGACCATGATACACCAGGGTGCGCCTGCCCTCCGTAGTGTGCCGTGGTGGGTTGTGGGGCCCTTGGGCATCTTCCCGACTCTGCTTTCCTTCTGTATTCTTGTTTCCCAAGATAAAAAATATTTATATATACTCCCGGACAATTTGACCACCGTATCACGGAGAAACCTTCTGTTCTTGTTTTGTGCTATTTTCTTGATAGATCAAGATTGCCATGGCTGCACCAAGCTCCTCCAAGGACAAGTTCTTCGAGAGGGTAATCAATCCCTACTTGTCGAAGGTGATGAAGCACCCTCAAGACATTGAGATGCATGAGGGGGTGCTCCACATCTGGGACGCTCAAGTCCCCAAGAAGACGGAAACTGTGGAGACCAGGCTCGAGGCGGTGGTGTCGGTGTTAAAACTGGCGGATCTCGGGTAGGGGGTCCCGAACTGTGCATCTAAGGTTGATGGTAACAGGAGGCGGGGGACACGATGTTTACCCAAGTTTGGGCCCTCTCTATGGAGGTAATACCCTACTTCCTGCTTAATTGATCTTGATGAATATGAGTATTACAAGAGTTGATCTACCACGAGATCGTGATGGCTAAAACCCTAGAAGTCCAGCTTATATGATTATGATTGCCTCTACGGACTAAGCCCTCCCGTTTATATAGACATCGGAGGGGACTAGGGTTGTACAAAGTCGGTTAAAGAGAAAGGAATCTTCATATCCGGGCGCCAACCTTGCCTTCCACGCCAAGGAGAGTCCCATCCGGACACAAGTGAGAGTCTTCGGTCTTGTATCTTCACAGGCCATCAGTCTAGCCCATGTCAACAGACCGGACGCCCGAGGACCCCTTAATCCAGGACTCCCTCAGTAGCCCCTGAAGCAGGCATCAATGACGAGGTGTCCGGCGCGCGAATTGTCTTTGGCATTGCAAGGCGGTTTCCTTCTCTGAATACTCCAAAATAGTCTTTGAACACAAGAATCGTGTCCGGCTCTGCAAAACAAATTCCACACACAACCGCAGAGAGTATAATATTTCACGAGTCCAATCTGCTGACAACTTTTTGTAGTGTGACATCACGTCACCGCCCGGCCATTATTTCAAACCGTTTTTAGCCTGCCGCTCCATATTTGCGGTTTCATTGGCACGTCTTGTCAAAGCAGAAATCGTGTCCCCTTATTGCGGGATTCTCATCAATATGGGCATGGGCAATCCCATCGTATCGTTTGCATGGTCCTTGGGAATAGGCGAGTTTTTAGGGCGAGTGGGGAGGCACTTGATATTCACGGCCTTTATAAAGAGATAAGGATTCACCCCTTTCACCCACACCTTCTCTCTCTCTGCCTCCCCCATTCTCGAGCTCCAGCGCCCAAGTTATCATCTTTTCCGCCCCAAGAAAGCACTCCAACCATGTCCGGATCCGGAGCACAGGGCAAGTGGATGGTCTCCTTCGTCAAGGAGAAGGACATTACAAAGCTCCAGAAGGCGGGGTATTTGCCCAAGAAATCGCCCATCGGCTCCCGGCCGAGGGGCAGATCATCCCCACTCCGGAGCCCCATGAGAGGGTGGTGTTCATCCCCCACTTCGTCTGTGGTATGGGATTTCCTCTCCACCCATTCGTTCGCGGACTCATGTTCTATTACGGGCTAGATTTACATGATCTAGCCCCAAATTCTTTCCTCAACATCTCGGTATTCATTGTCGTGTGCGAGGCTTTCCTTCGCATCCCACCCCACTTCGGATTATGGTTAAAGATCTTTAATGTGAAGTTGAAGGTGGTGGGTGGCCAACACGCAGAGTGCGGAGGCGCCATGGTGAGCAAGATGCCCAACATCACATGGCCCGAAGGCTCCTTCATGGAGACCGTCAAAGGGTGGCAGCAATCGTGGTTCTATATCATAGAACCCTGCGAGGCCACCTGGGCCGCGGCTCCCGAATTCAAGTCCGGAGCCCCAATGCGGCTCACCTCCTGGCTAGAGAAGGGCCTGAATTGGGCTGCGTCGGACGAGCTGACAGCACTGCAGACGCGCATCCAGAGCATAGTGGACAAGAACATCATGCTTGTCAACGTGATCCAGGTGATGCTAGTTCGCCGGATCCTTCCATACCAAAGCAGGACCTGTAATTTGTGGCAGTTTGATCGGCCGAGCACCAGACCCTGCAACATTTCTTTGGTGTCATGCACGAAGGCATTTGGAAGGTGCTCTTCAAGGCTAATGAGACGTGGCCGAAGGAAACCGAAGGCCATGGGTACAACCTGACCCATCCCGCCAGTCCGGTAAAATTTCGCATTTCAAGGTGAATCCTTTACTTACTTATTCAGGGAAGATGCCTGAGCCTCCTATTTATTTTTGCGGGGCTGGACAAAGAAAGCGGAGTGGATCAAGTGTCCGGCTCAGCTGCCCGAGGAATCGACCATCCCGCTTCTGACGAAGATGCTGGTTCTGGCGCCCTACCAGGGGCCGGAGAAGAAGGCCAAGGGGAAGGCCAAGGAGACTAGAAGCGGTCTCCGTCACAAGGGTGCTTCAAACATGACGTCCGAAGACACCAAGACTCACTCCTCCACCGCCAGGGACGAAGAGGAGGAGGAAAGCAACTCTCCCCTGAGGGGGGAAGGAAGGAGAGGTCGGCCTCCACAAATCTCGAGGCAGAGGCGTCTAAGAGGGGGAAGGGTTCCCTCGCAGATAACTCCGCGTGGGACGTCGACAGCAGCCCAGAGCGGCGCCCTCGAGACAAGCTCCTGGCCAAATCGCGAGTACTCAAAAACCCGGACACATTCATATATCTGGCCTCTCTACTTCATAGTCTTAACATGTTGAATCATGCATTTGCAGTCCGGCTGGGTCCGACTTCGAGCTATCCTCATCTTCGGGGGATTCGCTGGACCCGAAGGCAACGAATAACGGGTCCCTTCTGGCGGCCTCCTCTCCCAAGGCCATGGATGACACCGAGGTGTTGTCCTGAAGGATCCCAGGCCAGGGAGAGACTCAGGAGGCCGTCAGGGCGGCGCCAGAGGGTTTAACCTCAGCCACCGGACACATGGGGGAGCAAATCCCCATGGAGACTGGCAATGGGGGCCATATTCAGCTTGTCCCGCAGCCGAATATGGTCCCGGAGACCTATGCGGCTCCGGAACCCGGCAAGTAGCCTCCTCCAAAAGGAGGAGGTGCACCAATTCTGCCGGTGACCTCTGTCCAGCCAGAGGCGCCGGACACTCTAATGGAAGTGCTGCGAAGTGCTTCCATCGTTGAGGAACACCGTACCCTTATGGGTACGGTGGTTTAGAGGATTCAGTCCGCGAAGAGCGGACTGACCGAAGCCTGCACAAGTCTTCTAACAGGCTTTGAGGTAAGAAACGCAATTATGTAAAAAAGCATGTCAAAGTATAGATAGTAGCCCCTGAGACACTGTCCGGTGTTTGAAAAGAAAAGCCAGACAGAGGATCAAACAAGTTTCACAGGAGACTAACGAGATGAGTCAATGTGAACAAGCAGGCATCGTTACTGGCTGTGACCTCTCATACTGTTGAGGTCTCTGGACTGAAGCAGAGTCTGGAGCGGGCCGAGGAAGAGCTCGGCCGCGTGAAAAAGCAGCTAGAGGATAAACAAGGTATGCAATGACCTTCTGTATATCAGAAAGGATAGATGATTTGTAATGACCATAGTGCCATTTTATTTGTAGGAGCGGCGACCAAGGTGGGGGATCTCAAAAAGGAGCTGGCCGAGGCCAAAAAGAAAGTGGAAAAGGAGCAAGCCGCCCGTGAAAAACACGAGGCCAGGGTTAATGTGGTCCAGCAAGAGCTCCAGGACGCCGTTAAGAAATGCGAGTCCTTGGAGCGCGATATTGCGGATCAAGAGACCGAACTCGCCAAGGCTCGCAAGAGCTTGCAAGATGCCCGGGTGGAAGCCCAGGGCGCCCTCAAGGAAATCCAAGAGGCCAAGAAAATTACGATGGGTAAGGCCTTCATTATGCAAAGCAAATATGTGAAGAAAAGGTATCTCTTACTAACCCAAATTTGGAGTTCTCCAGGGGCGTTTGCGGATCTGCCGTGCAGTGTTTCTGACGCTGCAGAGTTCTTCCGAGCCGAAGAGGGGATCTTGACGGAGAAGCTGTTCTAGTCACAATACCTTGCGCCAGAACATCTGGTGCCCTTTAGCGATCAGCTAAAACAGCTGGTCGAACTGCATAGGGTGGCCAAACTGGCCATGAAGGATTTGATAGTCCGGTTGTGGCCTGCCGAAGCCATACCCAGCAGCTACTTCGGGCTCGTGAAGCGGCTGGTCAATGCCTGCCCCCGGCTTGACGTCCTCAAGCGGTCAGTCTGCATCGAAGGTGCGCGGATGGCCTTCGCCCGTGTCAAAGTTCAATGGGCAAAGATGAATGCCATCAAGCTCGCGACCGAAGGACCGCCCGCTGGCAAGGAGCACCGCATGCCCGAGCAGTATTTTGAAGATGTCCTCGAGGGATCCTGCATTGTGGCAGAGCAATGTGCTAAGGATATTATCTTTGAATGATTACATTCATGTTATCATGTCCTGTACTATGAAACAAGGTCGTGATGTAATATAATGCTTGTTTTTTATTTAAAATTTTACCTCATGTGCGGCCGTTTTCATTGAATCTGAGAGTTGGCCAGTCGTCGGCTTCAGCCCCCACGTAGTTAGTACGGGGGTGTTCGGGATGGAATCTAAACACTCTTGATCCAAAGGTTTGGTCCTTGAAGGAGGTATTTAGTGCAATGAACTAGGCAATCAGACTATGTGGCTCTATCACCCTGACTTAGCCATAGGAGTTTGACAATAGAAATTTAGGCGCAACCCCTAGTATTCGTAAGTCTGAACTTGGGGTGCTGTAAACACCTGATCGGACAAAAACCGATTCATTGCATAATGCGGAAAAAATCGCGAAGATTTGTAACCTCTCGAACAGCTGACCGGCTCACGCCGCATCATGACAGTCAGTTTTTGGCTTTCTCTACTGAGGTGATCATCTGAATAAACCAGGACACAATCGCAGTAGTTCTCCCATTACTACCCTAGCCGATAAAGAGGAACGTAAGGTAGTAAGCACAGGAGCCGGGCAACCTAACTATTAACCAAAGACATGATTCGAGCCGATGCATATAATGCTAAAGTTCGGGGTGCCGAACTATACTGTAAAAAATTGTTCGGACTTTGTTGGCGTATTATGGGGCGTAATGAAGCCCCTGGCGAATTAAGGCGTACCAGAGTGTACGGGTGCAATTGATAAGAATATCAAGAAAATGAAGTAATAGGCTAATGCCGCAGAAATTGGGCCACAAACTATTTTCCATTATAGTTTGATTAATATGTTAAAGCGTATTTGTACAAGTAGTGCGATAAGCAACAGGGCTATTAACATGCCACGACCAAGGGAGAGCTGCGTGCGGGTCCTTAAAACAGGAATAACGATCGTTTAAAGAGACCACCTAGAAATTCCCTTACAGGTCAATGCTTCTTGCTGTCTTGGTGTATTCGTCCCTTGATAGGTCCGACAATCAGGCCACCAGGAAAGGCCTGGGAAAAAAAGAAACCTGAAAAGAAAAAGAAAAAGTGAAAGTATGTGGGTCCAGGGGAGGTTGAGCCATATTATGGACCACGATCTAGCTGTGCCTCCGTCTATGCCCATGGTATTTTGAGTGCGTAGTTCTGTATGTGCGGTACGAATGCTGCCGTTTGGTCGGGACTGGGACGGAGTCCGAATTGCTCGTCAAGCTCTTGATGAGCTGGACTGTCCTACTGCAGAGTAGTTCGGACTCATTTGACAGTGTCCGGGAGCTTGGCCGCCGAATTAAGGTTCTGCCTGAAAAGGCCGCTCTGTGCTTCTGCTGCGAGGGCAGCGGTGTGCTCCTCGGTACGGAGGGAGCGTTCCGTGTTTCCATTGACTGTTATGACACCACGTGGTCCAGGCATCTTGAGCTTGAGATAAGCGTAGTGTGGCACCGCATTCAATAGAGCAAATGCGGTTCGTCCGAGCAGTGCGTGATAGTCACTGCGGAAGGGGACGATATCGAAGATCAAGTCTTCGCTTCGGAAGTTGTCCAGGGATCCAAAGACCACCTCCAGTGTGATTGAGCCTGTACAGCGGGCCTCTACACCTGGTATGACTCCTTTAAAGGTGGTTTTTGTGGGCTTGATCCTTGAGGGATCAATACCCATTTTGTGCACTGTATCCTGATAGAGTAGGTTCAGGCTGCTGCCACCGTCCATGAGGACTCACGTAAGATGGAGTCCATCAATGATTGGGTCAAGGACCAGTGCGGCTGAACCGCCATGACGGATATTGGTCGGATGGTCCCTGTGATCGAAGGTGATCGGGCAGGACGACCATGGGCTGAACTTTGGGGTGACTGGCTCCATCACATAGACGCCCCTGAGCGCGTGCTTGCGCTCCCTCTTGGGGATATGGTTAGTGTATATCATGTTCATCGTTTTAACTTGGGGGGGGGGACTTCTTCTGTCCCCCTATGTTCGGTGGTCGGTTCTCATCGTCATTGTCCTCGCTTTGCGAACCCTTCTCCTTTTTATCGGCATTTAACTTGCCGCCCTATTTAAAAACCCAACAGTCTCTGTTGGTATGATTGGTTGGTTTATCAGGAGTGCCGTGGATTTGACATGGACGATCGAGTATGTAGTCCAAGCTGGACGAGCCCGGATTGTTTCTTTTATATGGCTTCTTCCGCTGACCGGACTTAGAGCCACTGAATCCGGCATTGACCGTTGTGTCCTCGGTGTTGTCACCATTGCTTCGACGTTTGTGTCTGTTGCATTGGGGCTTGGTCCCAGGTTTGCTTGTATTGTTATTGCTACCGGCTAGCCAGCTATCCTCACCCGCGCAGAAGCGGGTCATAAGCATCGTGAGGGCTGCCATAGACTTTGGGTTTTCTTGGCCGAGGTGTCAGGTGAGCCATTCATCACGGATGCTATGTTTAAAGGCCGCTAGGGCTTCGGCATCCGGATAGTTGACGATCTGGTTCTTTTTAGTTAGGAACCTAGTCCAGAATTTCCTGGCCGACTCTCTGGGCTTTTGAACTATGTGACTTAAGTCGTCGGCATCCGGAGGTTGGACATATGTGCCCTGGAAGTTGTCGAGTAAGGCGTCTTCCATGTCTTCCCAGCTGCTAATTGAGTTTTCGGGCAAAATTTTCAACCAGTGCCGAGCAGGTCCCTTGTGTTTTAGCGGGAGGTATTTGATGGCATGAAGATCATCACCGCAGGACATATGAATATGGAGGAGAAAATCCTCAATCCATACCGCGGGCTCTGTTGTCCCATCATATGATTCGATGTTCATGGGTTTAAACCCTTCCGGGAATTCATGTTCCATTACTTCATCAGTGAAGCAGAGGGGGTGTGCGGCGCCTCTATATCTGGCCAAGTCATGACTTAGCTCGGATGGAGTTCGTCTGCGGTTTTCGGCCCGGGCGTGGTTATGTTTGTCACGTCCGGCCGGATGGCCAACGTCGCGCATCGGGGCACGCCCCCCGCGATCCATAGATCGATCTGGTCTGACATACTCTGTTTTCCAGGTCATGCCACATGTCATATGTGTATCCCCGAGCTGTTGTGTCTCTGTTTTTACAGTGAGGTAGTGCGGGCTGGTGTTCGGCTTGAGTTGCCGCTTTGTCCCGGCCACGTGGTGGTCGGTCAGCCGCATTATGCGCTAGTAGGATGGGATCCAACGCCTCATCATCGAATTGGGGTAACAATTTACGTTTTGGGTAACTTTTGGTTGGGCGCTCGAGGCCGTATTCCTCGGCTGCCAGGACATTAGTCCATCTATCATTGAGTAGATCTTGATCATCTTGAAGATGCTGCTACTTCTTTTTCAGGCTCCTTGCAGTGGCTATTAGCCGGCGCTTAAAGCGCTCCTGATCGACGGGCTCCTCGGGCATGATAAAGTCTTCGTCGCCGAGGCTCACCTCATCCTCGAAGGGTGGAAGATAATTAATGTCCTCCGAGTCTTTGTTAACGACCTGTTCATTAGGGCTGACTCACCCATCCTCCCGTCCATCCCGTTTGGAAGTTGGCTCAACGGGGTCTTCGTTGTCTTCGGCATCGTACGGAGTATTATTTTCTCCTGTGCAGGTATTGTTGTTTTTTCCACGGCATGGTTTAAAGCGGCGCCACTGACGTTGGCGCTTTGGCTGTATCTCGGGAGGCCTATCCTCGACTGGATCCTTTTCATTGTCGCTATTGTTCTCTTTGGGTGTATCCACCATGTATACGTCATATGAGGAGGTGTCTGTCCAACGCCTTGTAAGCGGTGGTTTTTGTGCCTGCTCCTCTCCGGCATCGTCGTCCATACCGTCGATGTCTTCGGAGCCATAATCGAGCATGTCGGTTAAGTCTTCAACAATGGCTATGAAGTGGGTGGTGAGTGGGAAGCGGAATTCTCCGTCATGAGCTTCCAATCCAAACCAGATATAGTTCGGCTAAGAGTCCCCTGATAAGGAGAGGGCTCTTAATGAGTTTAGCACATTGCCTAAAGGTGAGTGCCGAAAGATGTCCGCGGAGCTGAATTCATGATCGGCGCCTAGTCAGGTTTGATGGGCACGGATGCAAGCGGTTCGAAACCTATGGCCGGAGATGAATCCGAGGTTCCGGTGACACAGGCCCCGCTCGAGGTTGGATCTGTGTGCGGCTCTATCACCATTGAGTCTGCGGCTTCCGTGGTGGGGTTGAGCTGCCCGTCCTCGGACGTCGCAATCTGCTTCGGATCCAGGGCCAGAGCAGTTACAGGTTCTATCTCCTTGGCATGGTCCGATGACAGATTTAGGTCATGTTCATCATTGTGGCAGGGAGCGGCTGCCATGGGCTTCAATCCGTCGAAGATCAAGTCTCTACGAATATCAGCAACGTAATTGAAGCTTCCATACCTGACCTGATGGCCAAGGGCGTAGCTATCGATCTGCTCTAGATGGCCAAGTGAGCTGGCCCGCAGTGCGAAGCCGCCAAATACGAAGATCTGTCTGGGGAGGAAAACCTCCCCCTGGACTGCATTGTTGTAGATGATTTATGGAGCCATCAAACCTTTTGGTGACGACGCAGCAGAACTCTCAATGAAAGCACCAATTTCAGTGTCAAAACCGGCGGATCTTGGCTAGGGGTCCCAAACTTTGCATCTAAGGTTGATGGTAACAGGAGGCGGGGGACACGATGTTTACCCAGGTTCGGGCCCTCTTTGTGGAGGTAATACCCTACTTCCTGCTTGATTGATCTTGATGAATATGAGTATTACAAGAGTCGATCTACCACGAGATTGTGATGTCTAAAACCCTAGAAGTCTAGCCTATATGATTATGATTGCCTCTACGGACTAAGCCCTCAGGCTTATATAGACACCGGAGGGGACTAGGGTTGTACAAAGTCGGTTACAGAGAAAGGAATCTTCATATCCGGGCGCCAAGCTTGCCTTCCACGTCAAGGAGAGTCCCATCCGGACACAGGTGAGAGTCTTCGGTCTTGTATCTTCACAGCCCATCAGTCCGGCCCATGTCAACAGGCCGGACGCCCAAGGACCCCTTAATCCAGGACTCCCTTAGGTGGAGCAGGAGGTCTTCAAGTGCTAAGGGATGGTGGAGCGTTGACTCAATGCCAATCACATTATGATTACAGAATTTACCTGTGATCACAAGGTGGATGGCCCTTCTATGAAGGACATCGTCTTCACCTTCAACGAGCAAATAAATTTTCTACAAAGCCAAATCTACAATCTTCAAAATCAAGTCTTTGAGTATGAGGCAAGATTTAAAGGTATGAGTTTAGCTGCCAGTTGTAGGACTCGGGAGACTCATGCATCCTCTTATGATGGAGAACGGCTGCCATGGAAGCCGGAGGATAAGTTCCCTACCTCATCATCACCACCACCATCATCATCTTCACCAGCAAAGGAAACTTGAGCACACTGGTATGGGCACTCCCCTTTGATTTTGCCAAGCTTTGGGGAGATGCCCTGGTATCGTATCACCAGCACTTTTATTACCTTTACCTATCTTAGTTTGATCTTTAGTTATTTCGTGATTTAGTCAAATAAAAGCTTAATATGATCTATTCTTGATTTTTAGTTTGGTGATCTATCTATCTATGTAATGTCATGAGAGTTATATAATAAAGTTTAGTTTGGGTTTTTGCTTCTTTACTTTTTGCTTCAATCAAAATAAAAGGAAATAATAGAAAAGATCATATGCAAATCTTATGGTAAATAATGACATCACATAAGGAAAAGTATAAGTAGTAAAATTTGTTAGAAGTTGACAAACATAACATTGGTCAATGATGCAACTCATGAAAGAATTAATAAGGGAAGAGAAGATTCACATGCAAATACACTATCCTGGGCATCTTTTATGATTGTGATCCCCCACTAAATATCTTTGCCAAACGGTTGACGTTGGACAAGGAAGACAATGTAATGGCTTATGCTTGTTCATATTCACATAGAAGCTATATTGTCATAGATCCTTCAACATGTGGTGCTTGCTCAATATCTTTACTAGCCAAAATTCCGCACTAAGTAGAGATACTACTTATGCATCCAAAAAACCCTTAAACCCAAACTTTTATTTTGAGAGTCCACCATACCTACCTATGGATTGAGTAAGATCCTTAAAGTAAGTTGTCATTTGTGCAATAAGGCAATAAAAAATGCTTCTAAATGTGTTTGATCAATTAGTGTAAGAGAAATTAAGCATTGTACGAACTTGTGATGACAAAGTAATAAAAGAGACGGATTGCATAATAAAGGTTGCTATCGTAAGGGACAATATAATGTGACGTTCTTTTGCATTAAGAGATTGGGCATACAACCAAAAAGTGCATGACAACCTCTGCTTCCATCTGCGAAGGGCCTATCTTTTACTTTTATGTATTTACTTTTTATGCAAGAGTCAAAGTATTTTCCTCTATTCCTTTTTATTTTTCTCTTTGGCAGCGCCATGTGGTGGGTAAAGATCTAGGCACATATATCCAGTAGGATGTGAGTGATCATGAGTTATTTTTCTCTTGAGGTGAATAAGTTGGGAGGTGAAACTATAAGCCCCTATCTTTCTTTGTGTCCGGTTGAAACTTTTTGCTCATATGTGAGTGTTAGCAATCATAGAAGATTAAATGATGGTTGAGTATGTGGACTTGCCAAAAGTCTCCGATACGAGACTCTTCCTAAAAATATGATGAATTGTAGTTGCAAAGTTGACAGAGAACATAGTTTGTTGGTTTTCAATAAATTTTATGCTTTCTACATCCATGTTGTGATGAAGTGTTACTTTATCATGAGAAGTTATATGATAAAATCTTTATGATAAAGTTTGTTGTTGTTATAATAATATGCATGATGCTACTATGTCCATATTTGTTTTTATCGACACCTCTCTCTCTCTAACCATGTGGACATGATATTTGATATCAGCTTTGGCTTGAGGACAAGCGAGGTCTAAGCATGTGGGAGTTGATACGTCCATTTTGCATCATGTTTTATTACTGTTATTTACGATGTTTTTATGCATAATAATGCTTTATCGAGTAATTCTAATGCCTTTTCTCTCATGATATGCAAGGTTTACACAAAGAGGGAGAATGCGGGCAGCTGGAATTCTGGACCTGAAAAAGCTATGTTAGAGATACCTATCCTGCACATCTCCAAATGAGCTGAAAGTTAACAAAGAATTATTTTGGAATATTTAATAATTATTGGAGAAAAGAACTATCGGAGGGGGCCACCTGGTGACCACAAGACACTAGGGCGCGCCAGGCCCCCCAGGCGCGCCCTGGTGGGTTTTGGCCAGCCTAGCCCATCTTCTGGTACATAAGGCATTTTGACGTAGAAAAAATAATGAGATGACTTTTGGGACGGAGCGCCGCCATCTCAAGGCTGAACTGGAGCAGGAGCACTTTTGCCCTCTGGCAGAGCGATTCTACCGGGGGAACTTCCCTCCCGGAGGGGGAAATTGAAGCCATCATCATCACCAACAACCCTCTCATCTTTGGGAGGCCAAACTGCACCAATGTCTTCAACAACACCAACTCCTCTCAAACCCTAGTTCATCTGTTGTGTTCAATCTTTGTATCGAAACCTCAGATTGGTACCTGTGGGTGACTAGCAGTGTTGATTACATCTTGTAGCTGATTACTATATGGTTTATTTGGTGGAAGCCGACCTAAAAAACAAGCAAAAAACAACAACTGGAACTGGGCACTATGTCAATAGGTTAGTCCAAAAAATTGATATAAATTTGCTATAAAATGAATGTACAACATCCAAAAATGATAATATAACAACATGGAACACTCAAAAATTATAGATGCGTTGGAGACGTATTAAATGTCATCGGGCTTTTAGAAACCCGGGGGTCGCTTCCTACCGCACGTCTGCATTCCAAGCTGTTGACCAGCTTGTCGCCATTGGCGGTGGGTGTCGGTGTCAAAACCGGTGGATCTCGGGTAGGGGGTCCCGAACTGTGCGTCTAAGGCTAATGGTGTCAGGACCCCGACACAATGCCACATCGATCTAGCATGTAACACCTCATATCACTTTGCGGCCTCACGCACGGTATTTCCACGGGTGTCGCCTTCCCTTTGCCCGGGACCGTTTGCGCCTTTTGGCACACGTATATGATAGTGTCGCTAGCATCCATATGATAAGGAGCCTGTGCTAACATGGCTAGTCGTAAACCCAAAGTGGCGCAGACTTACAGGGACAGGCATCCATGACCCATCATCGAACGTGTCGGTCATCAGCGAGTGAATCCAGGCTGTAGCACTGGGCTAGCAGGACTCCGGTGAACCGAGCTGTAGCGGGCTAACATGACTCCGGTATTCATCGCGTGACATTTCCCCGAAGGGACAGACACAGGAACGAAGAAGGGCACATGCCGGCCAGCCTCAGTGTTCCAGGGCAGTAGCAAGCTACCATGGCTCAGTGGAAGCACTAGGAGACATTTCCTGGTAAGAGAGGCTACCAAGGATAAACAACTAGATAGTCAGATCCCACACATACCAAGCATTTCAATAACATACACACAATATGCTCGATATGTGCAATACAACATGGCATCACAACATGACTCTACAACTCAAGTATTTATTCATTAGGCTCCGAGGAGCGAGATATTACAAACATGGGTCTCATGACCCAACATTCAGAGCATACAAGTCAAAGCACAAGCGGAAGCTAACATGTCTGAGTACAGACATCTACAAATGAAAAAGGCTTAGAAGCCTGACTATCTACCAGATCCTGCCGAGGGCACAAGATCGTAGCTGAGGTAACAAGCTAAACATCGAAGACCACGCGGAACTACTAGCGAGACTGACGTCTCTCTGCAAAAAACATAAAATAGGAAAACGTGAGTACAAATGTACCCAGCAAGACTTACATCAGATCTAGCTACATATGCATCATTATCAACAAAGGGATGGTGAGGTTTAGCTGCAACAAGCCAGCTTTGACTCGGTGGCTATCCTGAACTACGACTGCCAGTAACTCTTTTGAGGTGGCGCACACGAGTCCACATATTCACCATATCAATACACCACTATGGATCCGCTCCCGACTCCCTACGAGAACGCCATCCATAGCACTCACGCTTATCTTGCGTATGTTAGGGTATCCACTTTCACTTGTCTACGAACTGTTATAGGCAACCCAGAAGTCCTTTACCACGGACACGACTATTCGAATAGATGATGTTAACCCTGCAGGGGTGTACTTCTTCACAGACGCTCTCACCACTTACCGCCGTTTACACGACATGTACTCGACAACCTTCAAGCGGAAGCCCAACGAGGGTGTCGGCCACAACCTACCTAAACACTCAAGTCTCTTAGTCCAGGTTTATCGCCTATTCGGGGTTCCATCCACGAGGAGATCCGGCCGGAGTTTCGCTCACAACCCCAAACGATGTGTGCAGGGTTCCCGAGACACCAAACGGGCGCCCGGTACACTGTGCCACGTGCCTACCGCATCACAGGCCACCCCTCCGGTCAGCGCTGCCTACGGCCTCCAGCATACTACAAACACCAGAAACAACTTGCAACTCCTGGACAGAGGACAAGGGTGATTAAGAAGCCGAGAGGGTCCATTGGTTTCGGGCCCAATGCGTGGTAGTATCTGTTTCATGGATCACAAACACAGAACTCAGTTCCTGAGGACCAATGAGACAACCCACCATGTACTCCTGCATGGCCTCTCACCGCTACCTTTACCAAATCGTGTTCACACACTTTGCTCACACACACAGTAGGACATGTTCACACACCTCTGATTCATCCTTGATGAATCAGACCCGATTCAACTCTAAGCAGTAGCAGGCATGACAAACAAGCATGAATGAGTAGGCACAACAGGGCTCAAACAACTCCTACTCATGCTAGTGGGTTTCATCTATTTACTGTGGCAATGACAGGTCATGCAGAGGATAACTGGTTCAATTACCGCAGCAAGTAACAGATGAATCATTGTTGTCCTAATGCAGTAAAAGAGAGTAGGAGTGAGAGAGTGGGATTGTATCGGAATGAACAAGGGGGTTTTGCTTGCCTGGCACTTCTGAAGATAGTATATTTCTTCATTGGTGTCATCGACCACATCGTCGGTACACGTCTTACTGAGAGGGGACAAGAACCGACAAACAAAGAAGAAGCACAATCAATGCAATGCAGAATATGATGCATGATCATGACATGTCAATATGTTGTGGTTTGATCTAATGCAACTAGCAGCACGTTAAATGAAGTTGGTTTGAACCCTAGGTTCAAATTCAAACTCCACATAAGGATTTCAAATGCCATTTATTCAAATTGTTGTATACAGCAGATTTAAGTTGTTCAAACATGCATGAGAATGGTACAGATGGATAGATTGGATTTTTCTGATCATTTTTCATATATAATTTATTTGATTTGGAGCTACGGTTGATTTTGTATGATTTTTTAGAAGTTTGCATTATTTTCTGAAATTTCCTGAATAAGAATAAATCCAGAAAATAATTAACTGCGTCAGCACTACGTCACTGTAACGTCAGCGGTCAATGGGGCTGGTCCAGGTCAAACTGACCTGTGGGCCTTGCGTGCCAGTAGTTAGTTTAACTAACTAATATTAGTTAATGCTAACCTAAGTTAATTAGCAGAGTGGGCCCCACTTGTCATAGACTCAGGGGGAAGTCAACTTGGGCCCACCCAGTCAAGGTCAACGGGTCAAACCCGCCGGTGTTTAGCCGCCGGCGAGGCCAGACGCGGCGGTGGAAGTGCAATTTTGCGTTCCGGCGACCAAATGGGCGGTGGAGAGTATCTACGCGTAGCTGGGAGCAAGCAGCAACGTTTGGTGGCGGTGGTTGGGCTCGGGGTTGCCGGAAACATCGCTGGCGATGAGCTGTGCGGCTGCCGGAGCTTGGGTGAGGTCGAACCCGAGGCTACGGGGCACGGCGAGGCGCGTGGAGTAGTGCTACGGGTTCCTGCGAGTGCGTTGAGTGCATTGGTCACGGTGGTGTGGCCGGTGGGTGGCCGGAGTCACGTCAGCGACGAGCTCGGCGGCGGCGGGTGCGGGTGAACTTGGTGCGGTGCATGCGGTGCAGGAGAGAGTTAACGGAGAGGGGGAGGACGGAGCTGAGCTCACGACGATTGCAACAAGCGTCGAAGTGGGCTCGGGGAAGTCCAGAGCTGAGCGGGGCGACGATGGCGATCTCAGTGGCCGGAGTTGGGGAAGACAGGGGCGGGGGCGACTCTAGAGCGGGCGAGCGCTCGGAGCTCGGCCTGCTCGATGTAGTCGACAACGGCGGAGCGAACGGACACGGCGACGAGGAACGGGGACAACGACGGACGCGGTTATCATGGTGGCACGAGCGCGGCAGCCTCGGCCATGGTGCGAGAGAGCGAGGGAGAGGAGCTGGGGAGGAAGAGGCGTGTCTGCGAGCTCGGGGAGGAGTGGGTGACCGACCCAGGGTGGTAGAACGGCGAGGGGAGGAAGCAGGGCGGCGGACAGCTGCGTGGCGCGCGCTGGTGCCGGCGTCGAGCACCTGCCTGCCTGCCTGGCCGAGCCAAGCAGCTCGCTAGAGCGGTGGCTGGGCTGGGCCGGCAGGTGGGCCTGCTAGGTGGCGCCAGGTAAGCCTCTCTCTCTCTCATTTATTTCCTATTTTCTATTTTCTGCAATTGTTTTGGCTTTATTAAAAATACCTGAGCATTTTCAAAAATCCTGAAATTCAACTCTAAGCAGTAGCAGGCATGACAAACAAGCATGAATGAGTAGGCACAACAGGGCTCAAACAACTCCTACTCATGCTAGTGGGTTTCATCTATTTACTGTGGCAATGACAGGTCATGCAGAGGATAAGGGGTTCAACTACCACAGCAAGTAATAGATGAATCGCTGTTGTCCTAATGCAGTAAAAGAGAGCAGGAGTGAGAGAGTGGGATTGTATCGGAATGAACAAGGGGGTTTTGCTTGCCTGGCACTTCTGAAGATAGTATATTTCTTCATTGGTGTCATCGATCACATCGTCGGTACACGTCTTACTGAGAGGGGACAAGCACCAACAAACAAAGAAGAAGCACAATCAATGCAATGCACAATATGATGCATGATCATGACATGTCAATATGCTGTGGTTTGATCTAATGCAACTAGCAGCAGGTTAAATGAAGTTGGTTTGAACCCTAGGTTCAAATTCAAACTCCACATAAGGCATTTCAAATGCCATTTATTCAAATTGTTGTATACAGCAGATTTAAGTTGTTCAAACATGCATGAGAATGGTACAGATGGATAGATTGGATTTTTTCTGATCATTTTTCATATATAATTTGTTTGATTTGGAGCTACGGTTGATTTTATATGATTTTTAGAAGTTTGCATTATTTTCTGAAATTTCCTGAATAAGAATAAATCTAGAAAATAATTAACTGCGTCAGCACTACGTCACTGTGACGTCAGCGGTCAACAGGGCTGGTCCAGGTCAAACTGACCTATGGGCCCTGCGTGTGAGTAGTTAGTTTAACTAACTAATATTAGTTAATGCTAACCTAAGTTAATTAGCAGAGCGGGCCCCACTTGTCATAGACTCAGGGGGAAGTCAACCTGGGCCTACCCAGTCAAGGTCAACGGGTCAAACCCGCCGGCGTTTAGCCATCGGCGAGGCCAGACGCGGCGGTGGAAGTGCAGTTTCGCGTTCCGGCGACCAAATGGGTGGCAGAGAGTATCTACGCGTAGCTGGGAGCAAGCCGCAACGTTTGGTGGCGGTGGTTGTGCTCGGGGTTGCTTGAAACATCGCCAGTGACGAGCTGTGTGGCTGCCGGAGCTCGGGTGAGGTCGAACCCGAGGCTACGGCGCACAGCGAGGCGCGTGGAGTAGTGCTACGGGTTCCTGCGAGTGCGTTGAGTGCATTGGTCACGGTGGTGTGGCCGGTGGGTGGCCGGAGTCACGTAGGCGACGAGCTCGGCGGCGGCGGGTGCGGGTGAACTTGGTGCGGTGCATGCGGTGCAGGAGAGAGTTAATGGAGAGGGGGAGGACGGAGCTGAGCTCACGGCGATTGCAGCAAGCGTCTAAGCGGGCTCGGGGAAGTCCAGAGCTGAGCGGGGCGACGATGGCGATCTCAGCGGCCGGAGTTGGGGAAGACGGGGGCGGGGGCGACTCCAGAGCGGGCGAGCACTCGGGGCTCGGCCTGCTCGACGTAGTCGACGACGGCGGAGCGAACGGACACGACGACGAGGCACGTGGACGACAGCGAACGCAGTTATCACGGTGGCGCGAGCGCGGCAGCCTCGGCCATGGTGCGAGAGAGCGAGGGAGAGGAGCTGGGGAGGAAGAGGCGTTTCTGCGAGCTCGGGGGAGGATTGGGTGACCGACCAAGGGCGGCAGAACGGCGAGGGGAGGAAGCAGGGCGGCGGACAACTGCATGGCGCGCGCTGGTGCCGGCGTCAAGCACCTGCCTGCCTGCCTGGCCGAGCCAAGCAGCTCGCTGGAGCGGTGGCTGGGCTGGGCCGGCAGGTGGGCCTCCTAGGTGGCGCCAGGTAAGCCTCTCTCTCTCTCTCTCTCTCTCTCTCTCTCTCTCTCTCTCTCTCTCTTTTATTTCCTATTTTCTACTTTCTGCAATTGCTTTGGCTTTATTAAAAATGCCAGAGCATTTTCAAAAATCCTGAAAATATTTGTGGGCACTGTTTCGATTATTTCCAGCAGCCCTCATTTACCTTCATGATTATTTGGACATTTAAAATTATTTATAGCATTTAAATGTCCGAGAACAAATACTGTATGATTTAATTCAATAATCTAGAATGGCCTAAAAAATGTGCAACATTTTTGTCAGAGGTTCTGGACCAAAACAAAAATGATGAACATTTAAGAAGGGCATTTCAGGTTCATTGAAATTATTTTTAGGTTGAACCTATTTGAATTCCATTTGGTGCTAGGGTTTGGACATCCCCATTTCAAGTTCATTTGAAAAATAAACATGATGACATGAATGCAGATGCAACTAATTACAAGCAATGATCTAGGGATGTGACAACTCACCCCCACTAAACAAGAATCTTGTCCAGAGATTCAAGACGCGAGGTAAGAAGACAAAGGGGACACTAAGTAACACAAACTTCATGATCCAACTACCTTCTCGAGGTTGTTGATTTGACAACTCAAATTGATCTTGATGTCTTGCCTTCGAAATCTTGATCCAACATGACGATGACAGAGGGAAACTCTACGGAATCGATCTTCTCAAAGATCGAACAACTCGGGATCAACTCACGGAATGAAACATAGGAACATCTCTCGAGCTGAGACATGAATCACACATCTAGAGGGATGGAGTGGAACAGATGACGAGGGTTCACTAGGTAGACAACAATTCCACACTTACGAAGGTGGTGAATGGTTGTCAACGTAGCGAGGAGTTGAGTTGCCATGATACCTCAGCGAGACATCCTGGAGGAGGGTGATTCGTAGATTATTACCTTAAGTGGCAAAAGAATTACCTTTGATTCAGAGATCATTGAAACTCTTTATACAAGCCTAAGTCAATTCTTGAGCGATCGTTTGGAGGGGTTGGGTAGAATGGTATACTCGGACTAGTATAGATGATGTGGATTACCTTGTTGAAGACAACACAAGGGATGATTTTGCTTATCATCGGAAATGGATGGGATCCACGATAGGATGGCACAATGATGGTGCAGGCTGGGAACAAAACACAAATGCTGGGAATGATTCTAGTAACTGGGGAGAAAACCCAACAGTAGAGAACGATTCCATTGTTTGAAAGGGTTATAGCATAACCGAGGGAACTGAGAGCAATCCCGGTTAGTAACTATTATAGGACCTACTGCTTGTGCGTGCTCTCAAGAACTTGAGCATTTCCATGTTCATCAAGGTCCTACCAACATCCGCATCAAGGGTGCTGACATCACAACATACTACCATGATGAATGGCGATGGACAATGCAGATGCAAAGGAAGATAACACTTTCTCAGATTTCACCTTAGCGAGACCAAGGGGACAAAATCTGGATGATCGACCGAGAGACATTTAGCACTCCGCTTCTAATGTTCTCCTTGACGTGCTAGTGCAACCCATTAATTAAAATGGTTTGGTACCCAGAACACCAGGTAAAAGGTCGGACTTCGGGAGCACAAGAATCCATAAGGAATAACTATGGGTAAATCCTACGAAATCCTCATGGGGAGGTGGCCAACTTTCTCAATCAAGATACTACAATAACAGGTCTTCCGGTTGGGTGTGTTAGCCACGACATTCTCTTTATCGGGTTACAGAGAGACCAATATTATAGTTCATGGGAGATGTTCCAACCATCATATCTGCCTGAGATTCAGATCTGGTTGGTGCTAGAATATTCCAGACTCATCAAGCTCAGAAGGAAAAATAAAAGTTTGCAACACAAATCGACGAGATGACGTCGCGAGATTCTCGGGAAATGAACTACGATAGCAAGCTCCAAAACATGAGCTGGTTCTGCTACAACATGTGAACACGTTGTCCGAGACAAGCATGACCACACATTAGTCTTATATTAAAACACTACCAAGTTCAGGAGGGAAAACCATCATCGAGGATATCGAAGTCCTTGCATAAGTCTTGCTCTTAAGAAGGAGCTTCTTCTCCTTGAACAAATCAATCAGTGGCTTGGTGTGCTACGGAATACATATGGAGGGGAGGTAATTAATCTACCAAACCATAGTATACTTTGCACATGTGTGACTAACTTGGGATGATTCCAAGGAAGCAACATTGACTTTAACGAATTCACGGCGGCAACTTGTATCAAATGCACATGAATTAGAGGAAGTCACTTCTTCCATCCATGCATATGCTTCATGAGCTAGCATGAAGAAATGCTTTCAAAAGTTTCCAACACTAAATTAATGTTCCACGAAATCATGGAGAAGATAAGGATGTTGTCGATGGGCTCAACAACAATTCATCCAGGTTCCCATGGAGATGGAATTCCATAACTATGTGAACAAGGTGATAGTATTGGTCAGACCCAAAAGACATAATGGTGTATGCTCGAGGAAAATCCACGAGTAAGACAACATTACGAACATCGTTGGTTCGGATTTGATTTGAGAATAGCCCACACTCAAATCAAAGTTTTGGCAAGACAATAGCTCCAACAACTGGTCTCGAGGATTAATTGATGAAGATATCATCTTTCTTCAACACACACAAGATATCCCTTAACACGAACTAAGTCAGGCAGCTTTTATCTCCCAACTCTCCAAGTTGTTGTTCAGCTTACCCAACTAGCTCAGGGATACTCGATACAGATCCTTGGAGAAGGGGTGGTTACAAGAAACCAACTTGATCATGAACTCAACATAGCGGTCAGGTGACAACCTGGTAATACTTCCAAGAAGATATTCGGAACATCACGAACCACCGATATGTTACTAAGCTCGAGAACAATCTTGCTTTTCAGAGCAAGATGATATGATCAAATAAGCAAGGGACCGAAAAATCCGAACTCATTGATCGAAGAGTGCACCAGAAATAAGGACTAGGTAGCACAATCAACCTTAGGATGAAGATTTAATAACCAACTCGCTAAGAATGAGAATATTATCCATTTACTACCAAGCAACACGGTTGCTAGGAGTATTGATTTCACACATCATGGTTCACTTGTCGGCATTCCGGTTACAACAACACGGGACCGAGGAATGAATAATGATAGCGAGAAGTATCACTGCGTCAAGAATTCACAAGAGCTAGCGCAATTCTCATGACAGTCTTAATATAAAGATGGTAATACTCCAAGGTAGAACAGAACAAAAGTTGGATTAGTATTTGATCTGCTAATTACAACTGCTTTGACCCGACCCTGGATATGGATGAGGTACCGGAGTTTTTTTCTCCTAGTCATTCCAGAATAGAATGGCTTGACGGATCACAAGAGCAATAGGCATCGATAAACCAATGCACGCATACCCTTGACTATCAATTGATAGACGGGGGTCAGAATACAACTAAGGAGGAACAACTCGGGGAACATATAACTTTTTGAGTTGTGGATGCATAGGTTAGTATGTCGAATCAAGTTCAACAGGTTTCTTTCGGATAACCCATGCAGAAAGGTAGAACTGGCAGAGTCGCAATATAGAATGGAGAGCCCATCGAGAGCACTCTGGTTGTGATCTTTTGATCCAACAAACATCTGTCGTAAGTGGTCCATAGTATTTGGAAGAAGGAAATACCACGGACCTCGAGGACTAATGCAAAGGTTACTAATTTCCTAAAGGAACTAGCAAACACTATCAACATGAAATAAGTAGTGTGAATCTCGGGTTCAGAAACCCACAAGTAGAATACCTACTACTAAGTGGCATCACGAGATGCTTCCGAGAATAAAGGCCAGAATCATCATACTGGACACAAATCATGGCTAGATTACTAGATGATCCCCTAAGACACCAAGGGTCATAATAAGAACTCCAACATATATGTCGAGGAAATAGAATACCTCAACTCAGCAATTAGTGTGATTAACCTGGGCCAAAGGAACATCAAAACCAGAGGGAAAGGATTTACAAGTGTGTCAGATTGTTTAGAAACCTGGGATGACTCGGACAGCATAACGGCTGTAATTGCTCAAAAGGATTGGAGACATGCTACAAAAATGGTGGCATAACCACTCAATCATCATAATATCCAAGTTCTGAGACCAACTATGAACACATGGAAGTAGTATAAACTAAACTGGGGCGTAAAACCAACAATCTCATAAGTCTATGGATTAGTAACACGTCATCCTAATAGATAGATGAGAAGGCCTAGTTCTTAATCCCCGTAGAAGAGAAAAGGTTGACTCAGATCAGAAGGCCATGAGGTATAAGGAGTAAAAGAGCCTTACGTTCCATCCCACAATCAATTCCCTTACATAACTAAAGCATTTCTAGACACAACTTCGACCAGTTTGGCTTGGTAATCCTATAGGCAGTCAGGCTCTGATACCAAAGCTGTCAGGACCCCGACTCAATGCCACATCGATCTAGCATGTACACCTCATATCACTTTGCGTCCTCACGCACGGTATTTCCACGGGTGTCGCCTTACCTTTGCCCGGGACCGTTTGCGCCTTTTGGCACACATATATGATAGTGTCGCTAGCATCCATACCCAAAGTGGCGCAGACTTACAGGGACAGGCATCCATGACCCAACATCGAACGTGTCGGTCATCAGCGAGTGAATCCAGGCTGTAGCACTGGGCTAGCAGGACTCCGGTGAACCGGGCTGTAGCGGGCTAACAGGACTCCGGTATTCATCGCGTGACATTTCCCCCAAGGGACAGACACAGGAACGAAGAAAGACACATGCCGGCTAGCCTAAGTGTTCCGAGGCAGTAGCAAGCTACCATGGCTCAGAGGAAGCACTAGGAGACATTTCTCGGTAAGAGAGGCTACCAAGGATAAACAACTAGATAGTCAAATCCCACACATACCAAGCATTTCAATAACATACACACAATATGCTCGATATGTGCAATACAACATGGCATCACAACATGACTCTACAACTCAAGTATTTATTCATTAGGCTCCGAGGAGCGAGATATTACAAACATGGGTCTCATGACCCAACATTCAGAGCATACAAGTCAAAGCACAAGCGGAAGCTAACATGTTTGAGTACAAACATCTACAAATGAAAAAGGCTTAGAAGCCTGACTATCTACCAGATCCTGCCGAGGGCACAAGATCGTAGCTGAGGTAACAAGCTAAACGTCGAAGACCATGCGGAACTACTAGCGAGACTGACGTCTCTCTGCAAAATCCATAAAATAGGCAAACGTGAGTACAAATGTACCGAGCAAGACTTACATCAGATCTAGCTACATATGCATCATTATCAACAAAGGGATGGTGAGGTTTAACGGCAGCAAGCCAGCTTTGACTCGGTGGCTATCCTGAACTACGACTGCCAGTAACTCTTTTGAGGTGGCGGACACGAGTCCTCATATTCACCATATCAATACACCACTATGGATCCGCTCCCGACTCCCTACGAGAACGCCATCCATAGCACTCACGCTTATCTTGCGTATTTTAGGGTATCCACTTTCACTTGTCTATGAACTGTTATAGGTAACCCAGAAGTCCTTTACCGCGGACACGGCTATTCGAATAGATGATGTTAACCCTGCAGGGGTGTACTTCTTCACACACGCTCTCACCACTTACCGCCATTTACACGACATGTACTCGGCAACCTTCAAGCGGAAGCCCAACGAGGGTGTCGGCCACAACCTACCTAAACACTCAAGTGTCTAGTCCAGGTTTATCGCCTATTCGGGTTCCATCCGCGAGGAGATCCGACCAGAGTTTCGTTCACAGCCCCAAACGATGTGTGCAGGGTTCCCGAGACACCAAACGGGCGCCCGGTACACCATACCACATGCCTACCGCATCACAGCCCACCCCTCCGGTCAGTGCTGCCCACGGCCTCCAGCATACTACAAACACCAGAAACTACTTGCAACTCCTGGACAGAGGACAAGGGTGATTAAGAAGCCGAGAGGGTCCATTGGTTTCGGGCCCAATTCGTGGTAGTATCTGTTTCATGGATCGCAAACACAGAACTCAGTTCCTGAGGACGGCTTCAATGAGACAACCCACCATGTACTCCTACATGGCCTCTCACCGCTACCTTTACCAAATCGTATTCACACACTTTGCTCACACACACAGTAGGACATGTTCACACACCTCTGATCCATCCTCAATGAATCAGACCCGATTCAACTCTAGGCAGTAGCAGGCATGACAAACAAGCATGAATGAGTAGGCACAACATGGCTCAAACAACTCCTACTCATGCTAGTGGGTTTCATCTATTTACCGTGGCAATGATAGGTCATGCAGAGGATAAGGGGTTCAACTACCGCAGCAAGTAACAGATGAATTGTTGTTATCCTAATGCAGTAAAAGAGAGCAGGAGCGAGAGAGTGGGATTGTATCGGAATGAACAAGGGGGTTTTTCTTGCCTGGCACTTCTGAAGATAGTATATTTCTTCATTGGTGTCATCGATCACATCGTCGGTACACGTCTTACTCAGAGGGGACAAGCACCGACAAACAAAGAAGAAGCACAATCAATGCAATGCACAATATGATGCATGATCATGACATGTCAATATGCTATGGTTTGATCTAATGCAACTAGTAGCAGGTTAAATGAAGTTGGTTTGAACCCTAGGTTCAAATTCAAACTCTACATAAGGCATTTCAAATGCCATTTATTCAAATTTTTGTATACAGCAGATTTAAGTTGTTCAAACATGCATGAGAATGGTACAGATGGATAGATTGTATTTTTGTGATCATTTTTCATATATAATTTATTTGATTTGGAGCTACGGTTGATTTTATATGATTTTTTAGAAGTTTGCATTATTTTTTGAAATTTGCTGAATAAGAATAAATCTAGAAAATAATTAACTGCGTGAGCACTACGTCACTGTGACGTCAGCGGTCAATGGGGCTGGTCCAGGTCAAACTGACCTATGGGCCCTGCGTGTCAGTAGTTAGTTTAACTAACTAATATTAGTTAATGCTAACCTAAGTTAATTAGCAGAGCGGGCCCCACTTGTCATAGACTCAGGGGGAAGTCAACCTGGGCCCACCCAGTCAAGGTTAATGGGTCAAACCTGCCAGCGTTTAGCCGCCGGCGAGGCCAGACGCGGCGGTGGAAGTGCAGTTTCGTGTTTCGGCGACCAAATGGGCGGCAGGGAGTATCTACGCGTAGCTGGGAGCAAGCCGCAGCGTTTGGTGGTGGTGGTTGGGCTCGGGGTTGCCGGAAACGTTGCCGGCGACGAGCTGTGCGGCTGCCGGAGCTCGGGTGAGGTCGAACCCGAGGCTACGGGGCACGGCGAGGCGCGTGGAGTAGTGCTACGGGTTCCTGCGAGTGCGTTGAGTGCATTGGTCACGGTGGTGTGGCCGGTGGGTGGCCGGAGTCACGTCGGCGACGAGCTCGGCGGCGGCGGGTGCGGGTGAACTTGGTGCAGTGCATGCGGTGCAGGAGAGAGTTAACGGAGAGGGGGAGGACGGAGCTGAGCTCACGGTGATTGCAGCAAGCGTCGAAGCGGGCTCGGGGAAGTCCAGAGCTGAGCGGGGCTACGATGGCGATCTCAGCCGCCGGAGTTGGGGAAGACGGGGGCGGGGGCGACTCCAGAGCGGGCGAGCGCTCGGGGCTCGGCCTGCTCGACATAGTCGACGACGGCGGAGCGAACAGACACGGCGACGAGGCACGGGGACGACGGCGGACGCGATTATCACGGTGGCGCGAGCGCGGCAGCCTCGGCCATGGTGCGAGAGAGCGAGGGAGAGGAGCTAGGGAGGAAGAGGCGTGTCTGCGAGCTCGGGGGAGGAGTGGGTGACCGACCCTGGATGGCAGAACGGCGAGGGGAGGAAGCAGGGCGGCGGACAGCTGCATGGCGCGCGCTGGTGCTGGCGTCGAGCATCTGCCTGCCTGCCTGGCCGAGCCAAGCAGCTCGCTGGAGCAGTGGCTGGGCTGGGCCGGCAGGTGGGCCTGCTAGGTGGCGCCAGGTAAGCCTCTCTCTCTCTTTCTCTCCCTCTCTCTCTCTTATTTCCTATTTTCTATTTTCTGCAATTGTTTTGGCTTTATTAAAAATGCCAGAGCATTTTCAAAAATCCTGAAAATATTTGTGGGCACTGTTTGGATTATTTCCAGCATCCCTCATTTACCTTCAAGATTATTTGGACATTTAAAATTATTTATAGCATTTAAATGTCCAAGAACAAATACTGTATGATTTAATTCAATAATCTAGAATGGCCTAGAAAAATGTGCAACATTTTTGTCAGAGGTTCTGGACCAAAACAAAAATGATGAACATTTAAGAAGGGCATTTCAGGTTCATAGAAATTATTTTTAGGTTGAACCTATTTGAATTCCATTTGGTGCTAGGGTTTGGACATCCCCATTTCAAGTTCATTTGAAAAATAAACATGATGACATGAATGCAGATGCAACTAATTACAAGCAATGATCTAGGGATGTGACAAATGGTAACAAGAGGCGGGGGACACAATGTTTAGCCAGATTCGGGCCCTCTTTATGGAGGTAATACCCTACTTCCTGCTTGATTGATGTTGATGAATATGAGTATTACAAGAGTTGATCTACCACGAGATCGTAATGGCTAAACCCTAGAAGTCTAGCCTATGAGATTATGATTGTTGTCCTACGGACTAAACTCTCCGATTTATATAGACACCGGAGGGGGCTAGGGTTACACAAAGTCGGTTACAGAGAAAGGAATCTACATATCCGAATCGCCAAGCTTGCCTTCCACGCATAGGAGAGTCCCATCCAGACACGGGAAGAAGTCTTCTATCTTGTATCTTCATATCCCAATAGTCCGGCCTAAGTATATAGTCCGGTTGTCCGAGGACCCCTTAATCCAGGACTCCCTCAGTAGCCCCTGAACCAGGCTTCAATGACGATGAGTCCGGCACGCAGATTGTCTTCGACATTGCAAGGCGGGTTCCTTCTCCGAATACTTCAAAGTAGACTTTGAACACAAGAATCGTGTCCGGCTCTGCAAAACAAGTTCCACACACAACCATAGAGAGTATAATATTTCATGAGTCCAATCCACTGACAATTTTGGTAGCACGACATAACGTCATCACCCGACCATTATTTTGAATCGTTTTCTAGCCTGCCACTCCACGTTTCGGGAGGCGGTTTTTATTGGCACGTCTTGTCAAAGCAGAGATCGTGTCCTCCTTATTGTGGGATTTCCATCAACACGGGCATGGGTAAGCCAACCGTTCTATTGGCATGATTCCTTGGGAATAGGCATGTTTTAAGGCCACGGAGGGGACGCTTGATATTCGTCGCCTTTATAAAGGGGCTAAGGCCTGTCCTTTTTCTTCCATGCTAGTCCTTTCCTCCACCTCCCACCTTAGGTTCCAACACACAAAGGCCAATCAAGTCCCTTCGAGCCTCCAGCCATGTCGGGACCCAACCTTCAAGGCCGGTGGAAGGCCTCTTCTGTCACAGAGGAGGATATCTCAAAGCTCAGGGAGGCAAGATACCTGACTGCGGAAATCCTCCACAGGCTTCCTGCTCAAGGGAAGGTTATTCCCAGTCCCAGACCCAATGAGAGGGTTGTGTTCATCTCTCACTTCCTCCAAGGGCTTGGGTTTGCTCTCCATCCCTTTGTTCGAGGGCTTATGTTTTATTACGGGCTAGATTGCCACGATCTAGCTCCAGACTCCTTCCTTCATATCTTGGCATTCATCATCACGTGCGAGGCCTTCCTCCGGATTTCCCCACACTTCGGCTTTTGGCTTAAAACCTTTATCGTGAATCCAAAGGTAATCGATAGGAAACAAGTGGAGTGCGGAGGCGCTTCAACAAGAAAACTTACCACTTATCTTTGGCCAAAGGGCTCTTTCACAGAACCTTCTGACTTATGGCAACGGGAGTGGTTTTACATTACCGAACCCCGTGGTAAAAAGTGGGCAGCTACACCCGCGTTTCGATCTGGCCCTCCTTTATAGCTTGCATCATGGATTAACAAGGGGCTGGACTGGGGATCTACTGATGAAGTGCAGAAGTTGCAGAGTCGCATTCGGAGCCTCATTAAAAAGGACACTGATCTCACCAATGTAATCCAAGTAATGCTAATCCACCGGATCCTTCCGTGCCAGCGGCGTCCTCTCCGTATGTGGGAGTTCAATCCGGAAGGTCCACGGACCCTTCAGCACTTCTCCGGCTCAATGCTCAGAGGGATGTGGAATTTATTATTCGGCGCACGAAAACAGTGGCCGGATACTACAGAAGACCTCGGTCTTGACTGCAATCATCCGGATACTCCAGTAAGTACTTGACTCCCGAACACAGTTTAGTCAAATTATTCATAACAATGTACTGATAAAACTCTACTCGTCCAGGGCTGGCTAAAGAAGGCGGAGAGAATCAGGTGTTTGGCTCCACTTCCTTAAGACTCTGCTGATTCGGTATTAACAAGGATGGTGGCTCCGGCGCCATATCAAGTGCCGGCGGGGGAAGGTAAGGAGGAGAGCGAAGAGGCCCAAGGAGGCCTCCATTCTGCAGGCACACCAGGCAATTTGTCCAGGGAGATTGGAACTTCCACTTCCAAAGGTGGAAGGGAAGGGCGAACTGACATCCCCTCTCCTCATGGGAAGAAGAGGGCCGCCTCCGAAGACTCGAAGAGAGAAGCTTCTAAGCGGGGGAAGGTATCCCAGTCAGGGGGCGACATTGACATGCAGTCACTCCGCAAAGATAGGCCCTTAGCCGAATCGTAAGTGAATCAGGGTGTTTTTAAAAATGTCCCTCTTTTCCCGGTCGCGAGGGTAACATTTAAAATATATGTTTGTTGGCCGGTACGCGGCCCTCCTCAACAGTCCTCCTCTTCGAGGGATCTCCTTCCGGAGATGACGGAGAGCAAGACGCCTCCACAGATCTCCCTACCTGATAAGGCAGACGATGCCGAGGTGTCGTCCTAGAGGATCTTTCCCGGTCAACGAGTGGCGCAAGGGGTAGTGAAGACAGGGACCGAAGGTAATACTTCGGCCACCCAGGGTCCGGGGTGTGCGGCCCCGACAGGGAACAACAAGAGTCCTGGACTATCCAATATCCGAGGGATGACGCAACCTGTTCCGGATCCGGAGGCGCCAGATACATTGATGGTCATGTTGCAGCATGCATCCGTCTCAGAGGAGCATCGTACCTTGATGGGTACGGTGGTTGAAAGAATTTGGTCCGTGAAAAGCGGATTGAATGAAGCCTACTCGAGCCTACTAAGAGGTTTCGAGGTACGCAGTGTAATTTATAAATGTAAATTGCACCTGTGTATAGATAGTATCCCCTGAGACTCTGGTTGGCATCCAAAGGGAGGCGATCAGAGGATCAAAAATATATGCCCAAGGAATGGTCTGACTAATTAGAACACAGGATGTTACATCCGTGGCCACTGCCCAAGCTACAGAGGTAGCACATCTGAAGCAGAAAGTTGATGTAGCGGATGATGACATCACGCTTATTAACAGGCGGCTCAACGAGGCACAAGGTATTTCTTTGGGGCACTCAGTACATGCTAGTATTATAAAATGAGCGTCATACTAAGATTTTGTATATGCATAACTACAGATAGTGCCTCCGCAGTTGAAACCCGTCGGGCGGAACATGCCCGGGCCAAGGAGCAAGCCAGGATGAGTAATGCGGCCACCATAATGGTAGCCACCGAATTAAAGGCCAAGCAGACTGCTCGGCGTTAGTGCGAGGACAGAATATCTACTATGGTACTTGAGCTGAAGGATGCCACTAGCCGATGCTAAGTTCTTGAGGAAGATAACAAAGCCAGAGCGACCGATCTTGACCAGGCCTTAAAAGAGGCGAAGGAAGCCCGGTCTGAATCTAGAGCAGCTCGGGAGGAGATCCGACAAGCCGGGGAGATCGCGACTGGTAAGCCCTTTTTATTGCAAACTAAGTTTGGCGATCCGAAGTATGCTCCGCTTAATCAACTGTGGAGCTCTCTAGACGCCTTTATGGACCTGCCGAAGAGTGCTGCCGATGCGAATCAGATTTTCCATGCACAAGAAGGACATGCGATGGAAAAGCTATTTTGGTTGCAATTTGACACGCCAAAGCGTCCACTGTTGAACGAACAGATGGCCCAGTGGGCCGACCTCTACAAGATGTCCGAAACTGCCACGAAGGACGCCATAGCACAGCTGTGGCCAACTGAGCCCATTCCGAATAGCTATTTCAGTTTGGTGCGGCAACTTGTGAATGCGGTTCCGTGTATCGATGTTGTGAATCAGTCTACGTGCATAGAAGGTGCACAGATGGCCCTTGCCCGTGTCAAGATGTATTGGGCGAAGATGAAGGCCACCGATATTGTAGCGCTGAGTCCACCCGAAGGCAAGGACCTTAACATGATAGAACATTACTTTGAAGATGTCCTAGAGGGTGCCCGCTTGATAGAGGGTCAATGCTCGAAAGATGTTATGTTCGAGTGAAGTGTACAAAAATTGTAAAAACAATGTTATGACATGTTTTTATACTTTTGCCCGAAATTTTTTGGTGCCTCCTGTGCGGCCGTTTGTGTATATATAATTTGAAAGTTTGCCAGTCGTCGACTTCAGCCCCCCTCGCGTATAACGCGGGGGTGTTCGGAAAAGCACTTGATAACTCTTGACCCAATGTCTTGGTCCGTTAAGGAGGTGTCAGTGTGGCGAACCAGGCAATCGGACTATAGGGCTTTAACGCTTTTACTTAGCCATTGGAGTTTGACGGTGGGGCTACTATATAGCCCCTGGTATGTCCGCGGTTATCCGAATATGATGCGTTTACATACATGACCGGAAAAACAGTCCTTCGTTAATGCGGAAGGAATCGCGAAGATTCCGCTTAGTCATCGAGCGGTTGACCAACTCTCGCCGCATCATGACAGTCAATTTTCGGCTTTCTCTACTAAGGTGCTCATCCGGATGAACCAGGACACAATTGCAGTAGTTCTCCCTTTACTACCCTAGCTGATATAGCGGAATGTAAGGTAGTAAGCATAGGAGCCGGGCAACGCAACTATTGGCCAACGGCATGATTTGGAGCTGATGCATATAAGGCCAAACTCGCGACGCCGAACACTTCCTATAGGTGTTTGGACTTTCGAATATACACCGGGCTGAATACAGCCCCTAGTGATAGACCCTAGTATCAAGGCACGTGTGGCAATCCGATGTGGGGAAAGAGCGCAGGTTGTGAGAGCATAAATCTCAAAACAAAATATGAACCAAGCTACTTCTATAACATCCACTTTAGTACGGCGAGTCATATATTTACAGGTAATGCCGATATCTTTCTTAGACATTTTACATTCCAGGAAAGTATAAAACAAAGAGAGATAAAAAAGGTTTACATAGGGTCTTAATCTAAAAAATAAACCTTAATGCGGGGCCCTGCTGCACGTCTGTGCCTTTTTCTCCGTTGTGAGGTGTCCTTGAAGGGTATAGTGTGGTGGCCATCTGTAAAAAGGAGAAAAAACCAGGTAAAAGAATCTGGTGTGGCCGTAAGCAAAGCTGGTTCGTTTTAATGAACCATGAAATATAACTTTTGGAGTCTGAAGAGGGTCGAGCCGAACTATGGACGTTTTGTGTGCAGTGTGTCCCCATCGCCACCCAAGGAGTTTTGAGTGTATATTTATGTAACGTGGCACGTGTGCTATCTCCTTATGGGGCGGGCGATGGGGGCGTAGCTGCTAATCGAGATCGGGTTTATCTGAGCTTCCACACTGAGGTGTGCGCCGGATATGTTTAGATGTGTCCGCGGTCTTGACGACCAATGAGTTGTTCGGGTTGGATAGGCCGTTTTGTGCTTTGACTGCTAGAGCTGCCGCGCATTCTTCTGTACTAAGAGAGTGCTTCGTATTTCCACTGACCGTAATGATGCCACGTGGTCCATGCATTTTGAGTTTTAGATAAGCATAATGTGGGACAACATTAAAATGGGCAAAGGTCGGTCTTCCGAGTAGTGTCTGATAGCCACTTCGAAACGGAGCTATGTCAAAGATTAGTTCTTCACTTCGAAAGTTATCGGGAGAGCCGAATACAACCTGCAATGTTAGAGAGCACATGCAGTGGGCTTCTACGCCCGGTATGACTCCTTTAAAGGTAGTGCTGCTTGGCTTGATTATTGATGGGTCTATCCCCATCTTGCGGACAGTGTCCTTATATATCTAATTGAGACTGCTGCCGCCATCCATGAGGACTTGAGAGAGGTGGTATCTGTCGATTATTGGGTCGAGCACTAAGGCGGCCAAACCCCCGTGATAGATACTAGTTGGATGATCCCTGCGATCGAAGGTGATCGGATAGGCCGACCATGGGTTGAATTTGGGGGCAACGGGCTCGACGGTGTAGACATCTCGGAGTGCGCGTTTGTGCTCCCTCTTTGGGATATGAGTAACATAGACCATGTTCACTATTTTGATCTCTGGTGGAAATTTCTTTTGTCCCCCCCCGTGTTATGCTGGCGAGATTCGTCCTCGTCTTCGCTCTGAGGTCCCTTCACTTTGTGTTCGACGTTGAGTTTGCCAGCCTGCTTGACGACCCAACATTCTCTGTTGGTATGATTGGCTGGTTTATCAAGAGTGTCGTGGATCTGGCAGGGCCAGGCCAGGATTTTATCCAGGCTGGATGGATCGTCTTTGTTGCCTTTGAGTGGCTTCTTCCGTTGACCGGGTCTAGAGCCCCTGCATCCAGCGTTTACCACTGTATTGTCTGGGCTTTCTTCATTGTTCCGACGTTTATTTTTGTTGCGTCATGGTTTTCCATTGCCATCCCTGACTTTGGATGTGCCGGGGTCACTGGTGCTGCTACGGGCTAACTAGCTATCCTTGCCCGCGCAAAAGCGGGTCATTAGTGTAGTTAAGGCTGCCATTGTCCTTGGCTTTTCCTGGCCAAGGTGCCTGGCTAGCCATTCGCCCCGGACACTATGTTTGAAGGCCGCTAAGGCTTCGGCGTCCGGACAGTCGATGATTTGGTTCTTCTTAGTGAGAATCCGGTTCCAAAGCTTACTGGCTGATTCTCCGGGTTGTTGGATTATGTGACTTAGATCGTCTGCATCCAGGGGCCGGACATAGGTCCCTTGGAAATTGGCCCAAAAAGCCTCCTCAAGTTCTTCCCAGCTTCTGATGGAGTTTTCAGGGAGGCTTTTTAGCCAAAGCCGAGCTGGTCCTTTTAGCTTGAGGGGTAAGTATTTGATGGCGTGGAGATCATCTCCGCGAGCCATGTGGATGTGAAGAATAAAGTCTTGTATCCAAACCGCGGGGTCTGTCGTTCCATCATATGCCTCGATGTTTACGGGTTTGAACCCTTCTGGAAAATCGTGTTCCAGCACCTCATCGGTGAAGCACAGGTGGTATGCGGCACCCCTTTATTTGGCTTTGTTGTGGCATGGGTTCGACGGTTGTAATGTTCGGTATTGGTTCCGAACTGGTAAGTGACCGGCGTATTTGGTTTGATAATCGTGATCCCGTATACGAGAACGTTCCCTGGATCCATAGATGGAGATGGTTTTGCCAGCCTTTTTGTCCAGGTCCTTTCGTAGATCGTGTGTCTGGTCCTAAGCTGCAACCTTCCTTCCTTTACGGGGAGGGGGTGCTGGTTTGTGTGTGGCATTGCTAGCCGCTCTGTCTCTACCATGAGGTGGTCGGTCCGTCTTGTCAGCCGTATTGTTTTTCGGCAGTATAGGCGCAATAGCCTCGTCTTTGAATTCAGGTAGCAGCTTACGCTTAGGATAGCTCTTTGTTTGGCGATTACCATCATATTTCTCCTCAGCGTCTAGCACTTCATTCCATCTGTCATTGAGCTTATCCTGTGCGGCTTTAAGCCGCTGCTTCTACTTCTTCAGGCTCCTTGCTGTGGCGATAAGCCTTTGATGGAGGCATTATTGTTCTAATGGTTCTTCTGGGATGATGAATTCATCATCGCCCAGGCTGATCTCCTCTTCCGAGACAGGTTGATAATAGCTATGTTCGGCATCACTGTGGTCAGACAACATCTCCGGACTGTGTTCACTGTCCTCTCGCACGCCCTGCTCCAACGCTGGGACCGCGGGGTCCTAGGCTTGGTTCGGATTATCATCGTTGTCCGTCACAATGTTGATGTTTTCCTTTTGCCGGATCGAGGTTGGCGCTTGGGACGCCGATGCTTGGGAGGTTCATCGACAGGTATGCTGTTATCGCCGTCGGCCTCCTTCTCCTTAGGCGTATCCACCATGTATATATCTTATGAGGATGTAGCTGCCCACTGCCCTGAGGGTGGTGGTTTTTGTGCCTGCTCCTCTCCGGCATCGTCGTCCATACCGTCGATGTCCTCGGAGCCGTAATCGAGCATGTCGGTTAAGTCTTCGATGGTGGCAATGAAGTGGGTGGTGGGTGGGAAACGAAGTTCTTCATCGTTTGCTTCCCATTCGAGCCGGACATAGTTCGGCCAAGAGTTCCCTGACAAGGAGAGGGATTTCAATGAGTTTAACACATTGCTAAGAGGCGAGTGCTGGAAGATGTCCGCGGAGCTGAACTCCAAGATCGGAGCCCAATCAGGTTCAATGGACACAGATGCACGCGGTCCGGAACCTATGGCCGGAGACGAGTCCGATGTTCCGGTGACACAAGCCCAGCTCGATGTTGGGTCTGTGTGCGGCTCGAGCGCCGCTCAGTCTACGACTCTAGTGGCGGGGTTAAGCTTCCCGTTTTCGAACGACGTAGTCTGCTCCAGATCTAGGGCCAGAGAGGTTACACGCGCTATATCCTGAGGGCGGCTAGACGACAGATTTAGGTCATGTTCATTATGACGGTAGGGGACAGCCGTCACGGGCTCGAATCCGTCGAAGATCAAGTCTCCACGGATATCGGACACAAAATTCAAGCTTCCAAATCTGACCTGATGGCCAGGGGCGTAGCTATCGATCTGCTCCAGATGGCCAAGCGAGTTGGCCCGCAACGCGAAGCCGCCGAATACGAATATCTGTCTAGGGAGGAAGGTTTCCCTTTGGACTGCATTGTTGTAGATGATTGATGGAGCCATCAAGCCTTCTGGTGATGATGCAGTGGAACTTCCAATGAAAGCACCAATGTCGGTGTCAAAACCGGCGGATCTCGGGTAGGGGGTCCCGAACTGTGCGTCTAAGGCTAATGGTAATAGGAGGCGGGGGACACAATGTTTACCCAGGTTCGGGCCCTATCTATGGAGGTAATACCCTACTTCCTGCTTGATTGATCTTGATGAATATGAGTATTACAAGAGTTGATTTTCCACAAGATCATAATGGCTAAACCCTAGAAGTCTAGCCTATGAGATTATGATTGTGGTCCTACGGACTAAACCCTCCGGTTTATATAGACACCGGAGGGGGCTAGGGTTACACAAAGTCGGTTACAGAGAAAGGAATCTACATATCTGAATCGCCAAGCTTGCCTTCAACACAAAGGAGAGTCCCATCCGGATAGGGGAAGAAATCTTCTATCTTGTATCTTCATAGCCCAACAGTCCGGCCTAAGTATATAGTCCGGCTGTCCGTGGACCCCTTAATCCAGGACTCCCTGAGTGGGGACTTACGGGGACTGATGTCGTCTGGGTCTTTTGGATGCTCCAAGAGCTTTATTGGTCAAGCCCTTTGAAGGAGGTTTTGTAGGAGTCCGTTGTGTGGTTTAGGCCACGTTGATATAGGCATGCTGGCTCGTTCTTTGATAGAAACTTGCCGATGCGGGGAATCGAAGCCATGTCTTTCCTTGGTCGAGCCATTCCGAAGTGTCATTAAATTTTGGCTCCTTGATGGCGCAAGGATTTTGTGTGTAAAATTATGCACCCTGGGGACGTAGTGCCCCATCCAAGGAGGGCGCGCAAGGAGCCTGTATCCCTATTTAAGGTGCGGGGGTACGTGGCCGAGGTCGACTTGCGCAGCCCGCGTGCGCTTTGAAGGGCTGGCGGTGCGCTGGTCGCTGCGGGCAACCTGTACCTCGGCAGCAAAAGCCGCGGTCTGCTCCCCATTTGGAGTGAGCGCTCAGTGTTACCATTGACCGTGATAACACCGTTGGGTCTTGGCATTTTGAGCTTGAGATAAGTGATGTTGCTTGAACTACGTTGGTATTTCCCCAAAGAGGAAGGGATGATGCAATACAACTACGGTAGGTATTTCCCTCAGTTATGAAAGCAAGGTTATCAATCCAGTAGGAGAACCAAGCAACACTATGTAAACGGTACCTGCACACAAATGACAAATACTTGCAACCTGATGCTTATGAGGGGTTGCCAATCCCTCTTTCGGGTAACAGCGCCAGAAATTGTCAGATTGACGGAATAAATTTTGATAGATTGGAAAAATTGATCTCGATAAAACACGGAATAAAATAGGTAACAAAAAAGTGCAGCATGGCATTTTTGGGTTTTGGAATAACAGATCTGAAAGCAAAAGCAAATAAAAATAGATCTCAAAGCAAATATGATAAAGAATAGACCCAGGGCCCGTAGATTTCACTAGTGGCTTCTCTTGAGAAATAGCACATGGTGGGTAAACAAATTACTGTTGGGCAATTGATAGAAAATAGAATAGTTATGATGACATCCAAGGCAATGATCGATATATAGGCATCACGTCCAAGGTTAGTAGACTGACTCCTGCCTGCATCTACTACTATTATACCACACATCGACCGCTATCCAGCATGCATCTAGTGTATTAAGTTCATGGGGAAACAGAGTAAGGTAATAAGAACGATGGCATGATGTAGACAAGATCTGTTCATGTAGGAATGGCCCCCATCTTGTTATCCTTAATAGCAACGATACATGCGTGTCTTGCTGCCCCTTCTGTCACTGAGAAAGAACACCGAACGGTGGAACCCATCACAAAGCACCTCTTCCCATGGCAAGAAAAATCGATCTAGTTGGCGTAACTAAACCAAAGATTCAAAGAAGAAATACAAGGCTATAAATAATCATGCATATAAGAGATCAAAAGAAGACTCAAATAGTATTCATGAATATAGATCTGATTATAAACTCAAAGTTCATCGGATCCCAACAAACACACCGCAAAAAAGAGTTACATCAAGTAGATCTCCAAGAGACCATTGTATTGAGAATCAAAAGAGAGAGTCGAAGCCATCTAGCTACTTACTACGGACCCGTAGGTCTATGATGAACTACTCACGCATCATCGGAGAGGCACCAATGAGGATGATGAACCCCTTCGTGATGGTGTCTAGATTGGATCTCATGGTTCTAGAACTTGCAGCGGCTGGAATTGTGTTTCGTCGACTCCCTTAGGGTTTCTGGAATATTTGGGTACTTATAGGGCGAAGAGGCAGTGCTGGAGGCCATAGAAGTGGGCACAACCCACCTGGGCACGCCTGGGTCCCCAGGCTCGCCCTGATGAGTAGTGCTCCCCTCGGAGACCCCCTCTGGTACTTATTTGGCCCACTGGATGTCTTCTGGTCCTAAAAAATCACCAAAAAGTTTCATTGCATTTGAACTCCGTTCGGTATTGAATTTTTGCAAAGTAAAAAACAAGAAAAAAACAGCAACTGGCACTGGCACTATGTTAATAGGTTAGTCCCAAAAAATGATATAAAGTTTCTATATAATGATTGTAAAACATCCAAGAATGATAATATAACAACATGGAACAATAAAAAATTATAGATACATTGGAGACGTATCAATAAGCATAATGCAGGACTGCATTGAAGCATGGGACGGCTGTGCGCCCTAAGAACGTGTGGTATCCACTTCGGAATGGGACGATGACAAAGATTAACTGCTTGCTTCTAAAGTTCTTGGGTGAGCCGAAGACTACCTCCAGCGTGACTATTCTGGTGCAGTGGGCTTCCATGCCTAGGATGACACCCTTGAAGGTGGTGGTTCTCGTCTTGATCCGAGATGAGACGATGCCCATCTTCCTAACCGTGCCCTCATAGATTAAACTGAGGCTACTTCATCCATCCATAAGGACTCTTGTAAAATGATACCATAAACGATCGGGTCCTGGACGAGTGCCACCGATCCGCCATGCCTGATGCTAGTCGGATGATCATGGTTGTCGAATGTGATTGGGTAAGCCGACCATGGGTTAAACTTCGGGGCGACTGGCTCTAACTCGTAGATATCCCGAAGTACACGCTTCCTCTCCCTTTTTGGGATGTGCGTAACGTAGATCATATTGACCTATGTTACCTCGTTAGGAAACTTCTTTGGCCTCCATTGTTGGGCCACCGAGGTTCATCCTTGTCTTTGCTGCGATTTTGGGTTTTACTTTGACCCTCCATTGCTACCTTGCTAGCCTGTTTAAAGACCTAGCAATTCCTATTGGTGTGGGTTGCTGGTTTGTCCTGGGTGCCGTGGATTTGGCACAGCTGGTCCAGGATCCTGTCAAGCTGGCTAGGTCCGTCTTTGTTCCCTTTAAAGGGCTTCCTTTTCCATCCGGAGATAGGTCCGATGAACCATGCATTGACTGTTGTGTCCTCTGTGTCACTCCTACCATTTTTGTGCCTGCGCTTGTTCTTGTTATGCTTGGGCTTTCCATTAGTGTCACGTGTTTCTGAGGTGCCCGCCTCACCATTATGGATGCTTCGGCAAGCCAGCTATCTTCTCCCACGCAAAAGCGGGTCATGAGTGAAGTGAGGGCCGCCATGGTCCTCGGCTTGTCTTGGCCAGCTGGCGGCAAGCCACTCGTCTCGGATGTTATTTTTGAATGCCACGGTGGCTTCAGCATTAGAGCAGTCAATGATCAGCTTCTTTTTAGTGAGGAACCTATTCCAGAACTTCCGAGTTGATTCGCTTGACCTGGAAGTTTTCATGAAAAGTGTCTTCAAGGGCCTCCTGGCTACCAATAGAATGAGGAGGCACGCTATTAAGCCAATGCCTAGCCGACCCCTTTAGCTTGAGCGACAAGTATTTAATGGCGTGGAGATCATCTCCATTAGCCATATGTATGTGGAGAAGAAAATCTCCAATCCATACAGTGGGGTCTGTAGTTCCATCATAGGACTCTATATTGATGGGCTTAAACCCTTCTAGAAACTGGTGTTCCATGATCCTATCTGTAAAACAGATGGGGTGAGATGGACCTCAGAATCAGGTGGTGTCCCATCGGAGGTCGGGTGAGAGACGTGTGTAGAGTTAATCTTTGGCACGGTCGTTCCTATCCATCTAGGCATCGTAGCCATCTGGCTTGGCGGGCGTGTGTCCTCCTTATCCATAGATGGACCGAGGAGGTGACGTGTTTGCCTCAATATGACGTCGAACATCGTGAGGGTCTAGGTAGTCCACGGGGTCCTTGCCATAGCGGCGTGGAGGTGGTCGAGTGTTGAGGTTTTCCTGTACTGGCCTATCCCATCCTCTAGGGGGTCGGTCAGGCTCATCAGTAGATAGCTCCTCATGGAACTCTGGCAGCAGACGCCTGTGTGGGTATAATTTCAGCACACTATGACAATGGTCTTCTAGATCTTGATCGGGAGAGAGCACTTCGACCCACCTTTCGTTTAGTGCGTCAGTGTTAGCTTGCAGCAGATGCTTCTTATGCTTCTTGCTCCTAGCCGTGGTGAAGAGGCACCGCCGAAAGTGCTCTTGCTCGAAAGGGTCTTCAGGGACGACGTAGTCCTCGGTACCGAGGATCTCATCTTCCTCGGATTATGGCATATAGTTTTCATTGGCCCCTTAAAAGAGGTCGTCGAGATATAAGTCCTCAAGATGTCCTTCAGGTGTGCTATTCCATACTGGAGAAGCTTGAGGGTCCTTGTCAGGGTCGTCGGTGTCACCGGTTGCTATGTCGCCATTGTTGGCGGTAGCATTGTTACCACGGGGTTCCCCATTGTTAGCCCTTTTGTGTCTACGTCGACGTCTTGGAGGCGAATTGGGGGTGTCAACCATGTAGACATTGTAAGGTTATCTCGCAGTCCACCTGCTAGTGTTTACCAGAGGCAAGGTGTTTTCTATGGGTACATCGACATCTTCACCAATGTCCGTGGCCTCGTCGTAGTCTAATACGTTGGTTAAATCATCGACCATGGCGACTAGGTGGGTGGTGGGTGGGATGTAAATTTCCCAATCGTCAGCTTTAAGTACGATATGGTCATAAACCGAAGTCCTGCCATCTGAGATAGACATGCTCTGGATACGGTCGAGCATCTCGTTGAGGTGAGATAGCTCTTTGGATTTTATTACTTGGTTGTAAGCGGGGCTGACTCAAAGTGTGCTCGGTATGTAGCTTGACGTATCTTCGACGCGAAGGGGATCTGAAGGTGATACTAGATCTTGCGCTGAGATCTAGGCTTGACGCGATTTCAGGGGCGGGAGCCTGATCTACATCCAGACCGGAGATCGGAAGGGGACCATCCGGGGTTGTTGAGATAGGGGTCTCTAGTGACACTACGAGTTGCTACCTCTTGAGCTTGCATTGGTTTTCCCTTGAAGAGGAAAGGGTGATGCAGAAAAGTAGCGCAAGTATTTCCCTCAGTTTTGAGAACCAAGGTATCAATCCAGTAGGAGATAACGCACAAGTAACTGAATACCTGCACAAACAATCAACAACTTGCACCCAACGCGATAAAGGGGTTGTCAATCCCTTCATGGTCACTTGCAAAAGTGAGCTCTGATAAAGATAGATAAATGGTAAAGTAATTTTTTGGTATTTTTCGTTTATAGATCTAAAAGTAAAGATTGTAAAATAGTAGATCGGAAACTATTAAGATGTAAACGAGATTCAACAATATGGAAAACAGACCGGGGGGCCATAGGTTTCACTAGTGGCTTCTCTCAAGATAGCAAATATTATGGTGGGTGAACAAATTACTACCGGGCAATTGATAGAAAAGCGCATAGTTATGACGATATCTAAGGGAATGATCATGAACATAGGCATCACGTCCGTGCCATGTAGACCAAAACGATTCTGCATCTACTACTATTACTCCACACATCGACCGACTCCTGCCTGCACCTAGAGTATTAAGTTCATGAAGAACAGAGTAACGCATTAATTAAGATTACATGATGTAGAGGAATTAACTCAAGAAATATGATGAGAACCCCATATTTTTATCCTTGATGGCAACAATACAATATGTGCCTTGTTGCCCCTACTGTCACTGGGAAAGGATACCGCAAGATTGAACCCAAAGCTAAGCACTTCTCCCATTGCAATAAAGATCAATCTAGTAGGCCAAACTAAACCGATAATTCAAAGAGACTTGCAAAGATATCAAATCATGCATATAAGAATTCGGAGAAGAACAAAATAATACTCATAGATATTCTGATCATAAATCCACAATTCATCGGATCTCGCAAAACACACCGAAAAAGAATATTACATCGAATAAATCTCCAAGAACGTCGAGGAGAACATGGTATTGAGAATCAAAAAGAGAGAAGAAGCCATCTAGCTACTAGCTATGGACTTTAAGGTCTATGGTAAACTACTCACGCATCATGAGAGAGGCAATGGTGTTGATGAAGAAGCCCTCCGTGATCGAATCCCCCTCTGGCAGGACGCCGAAAAAGGCCCCTAGATGGGATCTCAAGGGTACAGAAGGTTGCTTCGGCGGAAAAGTGGTTTTGTGGCTCTCCTGGATGTTTTCAGGGTATAAGAGTATATATAGGCAAAGGAGCTAGGTCAGGAGACCCCTGAGGGGCCCACGAGGTAGGGGTGCACCCTACCCCCTAGGGCACGCCCTCCTGCCTCGTGACTGCCTCGCTGCGTCTCCGACTTCATCTCCAAGTCTTCTGGTTTCCTTTTGGTCCAAGAAAGATCACCGTGAAAGTTTCATTTCATTTGGACTCTGTTTGGTATTCCTTTTCTACAAAACTCTAAAATAGGCAAAAAAATAGAAACTGGCACTGGGCCCTCAGTTAATAGGTTAGTCCCAAAAATAATATAAAATAGCATATAAATGCCTATTAAACATCCAAAACAGATAATATAATAGCGTGGAGCAGTCAAAAATTATAGATACGTTGGAAACGTATCAAGCATCCCCAAGCTTAATTCCTGCTCGTCCTCGAGTAGGTAAATGATAAAAACAAAATTTTTGATGTGGAATGCTACCTAACATATTTACCATGTAATTTTATTTATTGAGGCATGAATGTTCATATTCGAAAGATTCAAAACAAAAGTTTAATACTGACATAAAAATAATAATACTTCAAGCATACTAACAAAGCAATCATGTCTTCTCAAAATAACATGGCCAAAGAAAGCTATCCGTACAAAATCATATAGTCTATGCTCTATCTTCATCACATAAAATATTTAAATCATGCACAACCCCGATGACAAGCCAAGCAATTGTTACATACTTTTGATGTTCGCAAACTTTTTCAATCTTCATGCAATACATGAGCGTGAGCCATGGATATAACACTAAGGTGGTATAGAATATGGTGGTTGTGGAGAAGACAAAAAGGAGAGATGCCCATCAATATATATCAATGTGAGTGATTAGGGATTGCCATGCAATGGATGCACTAGAGCTATAAGTGTATGAAAGCTCAAAAAGAAACTAAGTGGGTGTGCATCCAACTCGTTTGCTCACGAAGACTTAGGGCATTTTGAGGAAGCCCATCATTGGAATATACCAGCCAAGTTCTATAATGAAAATTCCCACTAGTATATGAAAGTGAAAAAATAGGAGACTCTCTATCATGAAGATCAAGGTGCTAGTTTGAAGCACAAGTGTGGAAAAAGGATAGTAACATTGCCCATTTTCTCTTTTTCTCTCATTTTTTGTATTTGGGCCTTCTCTCTTTTTTGGCCTCTTTTTTTGTCCGGAGTCTCATCGCGACTTGTGGGGGAATCATAGTCTCCATCATCCTTTCCTCACATGGGACAATGCTCTAATAATGAAGATCATCACACTTTATTTACTTACAACTCAAGAATTACAACTCAATACTTAGAACAAAATATGACTATGTGAATGCCTCCGGCGGTGTACCAGGATGTGCAACGATTCAAGAGTGACATGTATAAAAGAATTATGAATGGTGGCTTTGCCACAAATACGATGTCAACTACATGATCATGCAAAGCAATATGACAATGATGGAGCGTGTCATAATTAAATGGAACGGTGGAAAGTTGCATGGCTATATATCTCGGAATGGCTATGGAAATGGCATAATAGGTAGGTATGGTGGCTGTTTTGAGGAAGGTATATGGTGGGTGTATGGTATCGGCGAAAGTTGTGTGACACAAGAGAGGCTAGCAATGGTGGAAGGGTGAGAGTGCGTATAATCCATGGACTCAACATTAGTCATAAAGAACTCACATACTTATTGCAAAAATCTATTAGCTATCGAAACGAATTACTACGCGCATGCTCCTAGGGGGATAGATTGGTAGGAAAAGACCATCGCTCGTCACCGACCGCCACTCATAAGGAAGACAATCAATAAATAAACCATGCTCCAACTTCATCACATAATGGTTCACCATACGTGCATGCTACGGGAATCACTAACTTTTAACACAAGTATCTCTCAAATTCACAACTACTCCACTAGCATGACTCTAATATCACCATCTTCATATCTCAAACAATCATAAAGAATCAAACTTCTCATGGTATTCAATGCACTTTATATGAAAGTTTTTATTATATCCATCTTGGATGCCCATCATATTAGGACTAGTTTTATAGCCAAAGAAAATTACAACGCTGTTCTAAATGACTCTCAAAATAATATAAGTGAAGCATGAGAGTTCAAAAATTTCTATAAAATAAAGCCACCACTGCGCTCTAAAAAGATACAAGTGAAGCACTAGAGCAATATTTCCTAGCTCAAAAGATATAAGTGAAGCACATAGAGTATCCTAATAAATCACGATTCATGCGTGTCTCTCCAAAAAGGTGTGTACAACAAGGACGAATGTGGTAAACGAAAAAGCAAAGAATCAAATCATACAAGATGCTCCAAGAAAAACACATATCATGTGGTGAATAAAAATATAGCCTCAAGTAAAGTTACCGATAGACAAAGACGAAAGAGGGGATGCCTTCCGGGGCATCCCCAAGCTTAGGCTTTTGGTTTTCCTTGAATATTACCTTGGGGTGCCTTGGGCATCCCCAAGCTTGTCTCTTGACACTCCTTATTCCATAGTCCATCAAATCCTTACCCAAAACTTGAAAACTTCACAACACAAAACTCGAAAGAAAATCTCATGAGCTCCGATAGTATAAGAAAATAAATCACCACTTTAAGGTACTGTTGGAAACTCATTCTTTATTTATATTGGTGTAATATCTACTGTATTCCAACTTCTCCATGATTCATACCCCCCGATACTACCCATAGATTCATCAAAATACGCAAACGACACGCGAAAAACAGAATCTGTCAAAAACAGAACAATCTGTAGTAATCTGTAACTCTGGAGTACTTCTGTAACACTAAAAATCAAACCAAATTAGGTAACCTGAGCAATTTGTGTACCAGTCCAGAGCAAAAGGAATCATATCAAAAGCACGTTTCTATGAATTTTCAAAAAATAATTTACTAAGCACAAAAGTTTCGGATTTTCAGCAAGATCAATACAACTATCACCGTAAGCTATCCTAAAGGTTCTACTTGGCACAAACACCAATTAAAACATAAAACCACATCTAACCAGAGGCTAGATGACTTATTATTACTAAACAGAAGCAAAAAGAAAAGGAAAAAAAATTAAAATTAGGTTGCCTCCCAACACGCGCTATCGTTTAACGCCCTTAGCTGGGTATTGATAAATTTAATGATGCTCACATGAAAGATAGCAATTGAAACACGAGGAGAGCAAAATGTAGCATGTGAGAAACACATCTAAGTCTAACATATTTCGTATAGGCATATTATAGGCAAACAAATTATCATAGCAAGCAAAACCTAGCATATGCAAGGAAGAAGAAAAAGATGATAGCAATCTCAACATGAAGAGAGGTAATTTAGTGACATGAAAATTTCTACGACCATATTTTCCTCTCTCATAATAATTACATGTAGGATCATAAGCAAATTGAACAATATAGCTATCACAAAACATATTCTCAACACAATCCACATGCATGCGAAGTTGACACTCTTCTAAAATAGTGGGATTAACATTAACTAAAGTCATGACCTCTCCAAACCCACTTTTATCAAAAATTTCATAAGATTGAACATTATCCAAATATGTGGGATCTAAAGTTGACACTCTTCCAAACCCACTTTCAATATTATTGCAAACACTACTATCAAGCTCATATTCATCATGGGGCTTAAATAAATTATCAAGATCATAAGAAGCACTATCACCCCAATCATGATCATTGCAACAAGTAGAGGACATGGCAAAACTAGCAACCCCAAGCTTAGGGTTTTGCATATTATTAGCACAATTGACATCAATAGAATTTATATTAAAATCGTTGCAATCATGCTTTTTATTCAAGGAGCTATCATGAATCTCTACATAAATTTCTTCATCACAATTTCTAGATTCACGAATTTCAAGCAAAACTTCATAAAGATAATCTAGTGCACAAAACTCACTAGCAATTGGTTCATCATAATTGGATCTCTTAAAAATATTAGCAAGTGGATGAGGATCCATAAACTTTTAGCAAGCAAAGATGTAAGCAAAAAGGAGGCACATGGTAACACAAGTGAACAAAAGATCGAACGGAAGAAAGGCGAAGAAAAGGGTGAATCTTTTCGAAAATCGTTTTAGAAGTTGGGGAGAGGAAAACGAGAGGCAAATGGTGAATAATGTAATGCAAGGGAGAAGAGTTTATGATGGGTACTTCGTATGGCTTGACTTGATGTAGATCTCCCCGGCAACGGCGCCAGAAATCCTTCTTGCTAGCTCTTGAGCTTGCATTGGTTTTCCCTTGAAGAGGAAAGGGTGATGCAGCAAAGTAGTGTAAGTATTTCCCTTAGTTTTGAGAACCAACATATCAATCCAGTAGGAGACAACGCACAAGTCACCGAATACCGGCACAAACAATCAACAACTTGCACCCAACACGATAAAGGGGTTGTCAATCCCTTCACGGTCACTTGCAAAAGTGAGATCTGATAAAGATAGATAAACGGTAAAGTAATTTTTTTTGGTATTTTTGGTTTATAGATCTGAAAGTAAATATTGCAAAATAGTAGATCAGAAACTAGTAAAATGTAAACGAGATTCAACAATATGGAAAACAGACCTGGGGGCCATAGGTTTTACTAGTGGCTTCTCTCAAGATAGCAAATATTACGGTGGCAGAACAAATTATTGCCGAGCAATTGATAGAAAAGCGCATAGTTATGACGATATATAAGGCAATGATCATGAACATAGGCATCACGTCCGTGTCAAGTAGACCGAATCGATTCTGCATCTACTACTATTACTCCACACATCGACCGACTCCTGCCTGCATCTAGAGTATTAAGTTCATGAAGAACAGAGTAACGCATTAAGTAAGATGACATGATGTAGAGGAATTAACTCAAGCAATATGATGAAAAACCCATCTTTTTATCCTCGATGGCAACAATACAATACGTGCCTTGCTGCCCCTACTGTCACTGGGAAAGGACACTACAAGATTGAACCCAAAGCTAAGCACTTCTCCCATTGCAAGAAAGATCAATCTAGTAGGCCGAACTAAACCGATAATTCGAAGAGACTTGTAAAGTTATCAAATCATGCATATAAGAATTAAGAGAAGAACCAAATAATATTCATAGATAATCTGATCATAAATCCACAATTCATCGGATCTCGGCAAACACACCGCAAAAGAATATTACATCAAATAGGTCTCCAAGAATATCGAGGAGAACATGGTATTGAAAATTGAAGAGAGAGAAGAAGCCATCTAGTTACAAGCTATGGACTCGAAGGTCTATGGTAAACTACTCACGCATCATCAGAGAGGAAATGGTGTTGATGAACAAGCCCTCCGTGATCGAATCCCCCTCTGGCAAGACACCGAAAAAGGCCCCTAGGTGGGATCTCACTGGTACAGAAGGTTACGGTGGTGGAAAAGTGGTTTCGTGGCTCTCCTGGATGTTTTCAAGGTATAAGAGTATATATAAGCGAAGGAGCTAGGTCAGGAGACCCCCGAGGGGCCCACAAGGTAGGGGGCGCGCCCTACCCCCTAGGGTGCGCCCTCCTGCCTCGTCGCCGCCTCACTGCGTCTCTGACTTCATCTCCAAGTCTTTTGGTTTCCTTTTGGTCAAAGAAATATCATCGCGAAAGTTTCATTCCGTTTGGACTCCGTTAGGTATTGCTTTTCTGCGAAACTCTAAAATAGGCCAAAAACAAAAACTGGCACTAGGCCCTCGGTTAATAGGTTACTCCCAAAAAATAATATAAAATAGCATATAATGCCTATGAAACATCCGAAATAGATAATATTATAGCATGGAACAATCAAAAGTTATAGGTACGTTGGAGACGTATCACGAGTCTTGGCCCGACGTCCTCTGCAGAGATCGATTCCGGAGTTGATCCTCCGGAGTTGGGTTTGTTCTCAATCCAGCCGGGCGTTCAGCCTGACAAGACGACTTCGCCGCCAGAATCTGCGGTGTACTAGAGGCTGCCGAAGGTCACGATATAACCTATGGCATAGTTTTTGACAGAGGCCAGGTGGCCCATCGAGTCAGCCCAGAAGATCATGTAGCCAAACACAAAAAGAAGGTCGGGAGCGTAAATGCTCCCACGGCTGTTCTTGCAGTTGATCTGCAGATGAGCCACCAATCCTTCTGTTGATCCCACAATGGAACTCTTAATGAAAGCACCAGTGTCGGTGTCAAAATCGGCAGACCTCGGGGTAGGGGGTCCCGAGCTGTGGATCTCAGATAGATGGTAACAGGTACAGAGAGACAATGTTTTACCCAAGTTCGGGCCCTCTTGATGGAGGTAAAACCCTATGTCATACTATTGTTTATATTAATGGAGATGTATCGAGTACAGAGTTGATCTACCTCGAGAACGTAAAGTGTGGTATACCTCTAGGGCTAGGTGAATGATACTGCGTTGATGTCCCCTCTGCGGGCTAAACCCATGGCTTATATACATGCCAAATAGGGTATCTAGGGTTACAAGGTTGGTATCTAGGCACGAGGTAGCAGGAGAAATCTTGGAGTATATGACAACTCTTCGGTGGAGGTAGTCTTGATCCCGCCTCCTACATACTATCTCCGAAGGCCATCTTGAGCACAAATGAAGGCTCATCGGTCCAACCGAGGAGCATGGTCCGGCTAGGTTAGCACCCCAAATCCGGGACACCATCAGTAGAATATTGGTGTTAAGTTTGTGATTCCCTATGCATGCACATAAGATGAATAACTATGCAACAGAATTATATCTTACTTATGGTGCATTATTAGTGTTAGTTATGTTCAATGCATGTTTATGACCATTTTTGTTTTTTGGTTGTTCACTTCTCAATCTATTTTCTAGGCTTCGTTTGTACTAAGCTGGAATGCTGCTTATGCATCCAACTTGTTAAACCTAAAGTTTTGCCAAATGAGTCCACCATACCTACCTATATGTAGTATTTACATGTCTTCCTAAGTAAATTTGCAAGTGCCAACTCTAATCAATCAAAATAATTTCCGTTTTTCATGCCCGTATCGCTCATGAAGCGGCAGGGGGTGGACAATATCTTTCATGCTAGGCAAGTTATTCTCATGATGAGTGTTTATTCACTTATCATTGCACGAGAAAGTGGCAGGTAATAGGGATGCCCAGTCCCATAATGAATCAAAATAACAATAAATTCCTTGGAAAGTTGAAAGTTTGGAAGGCACCCATGGATACGACTAGCCATGGATTGTGAAAGAATGGTGGAAAGGAAATGAACTTTATTTTCTGTTTGGGAACCGCCTATAATGTGTCTAGCATGAAAGATGTTGGGAATTGACGATCGTGACATTGACAGGAAAAGCATGCCTCTCATTATCTCTGTATTTTTAACTTTGAGCTTTGGCACCTTTGCAAATCTCTACTTCACTCTGCGAAGGGCCTATCTATTTTACTTTTATGCAAAAAAAAATGAGTCTTCACCTTCTCTCATAAAGCACCAACTAGAGAACACTATTGCCATACTCGTGCATTGGATGTAGTTAATATTGAGTGTGTTTCATGAATGGATCAATGATTGAGCATGATGGGCTAGGGATAACTTTCTTTAGTGTCGATATTTTGAAGGACATGATTGTTTGTTGGTATGCTTGAGTATTTATATCTTTATGTCAAACTATAGACTCTTGCTTTGAATCACTCGAATCCCAATATTCATGCCACAAAATAAAGATTACATGATGAATATGATAGGTAGCATTCCACATCAAAAATTCTATTTTTATCATTTACCTACTCGAGGGTGAGCAGGGATTAAGCTTGGGGATGCTTGATATTTCTCTAACGTATCTATAATTTTTGATTGTTCCATGCTATTATAGTATCAATCTTAGATGTTTTATATGCAACTTTATGCAATTATATATCATTTTTTTAGACTAAGCTATTAACTTAGTGCCCAGTGTCAGTTGTTGTTTTTTGCTTGTTTTTGGCTTTTCAGGAAATCAATATCAAACAGAGAAAAAACTTTGGATTAATATTTTCTGAAACCAGAAGAGACCCTAAAAGGTTCGGGAGGAGACCAGACGAGCCACGAGGGACCGACAAGCTCGGGAGGCGTGACCCCCAGGCTTGTGGGCCCTTTGTGGCACCTCTTGACCTAATTCCACCTCTAGAAATAGCCAAATATACCCCTGACATCAGAGAGCCACCTGAAATACTTTTTTCGCTGCCGCAAGTTTCTGTTAACGTGAGATCCCATCTGGAGGCCTTCTCCGGTACTCTGTCGGAGGAGGAATCCATCACGGAGGGGCTCTACATCAACCTTGCTTCCCTTCTGATGATGTTCGAGTAGTTTACCACAGACCTATAGGTCCAAGCTTCTTCTCTCTCTTTGATCTTCAATACAATGTTCCCCTTGATGTTCTAGGAGTTCTATTCTATGTAATCACTTTTTGCGGTGTGTTTGTTGGGATCAAATGAATTGTGAGTTTATGATCAGATTATCCTTGAATATTATTTGAGTCTTCTCTAAACTCTTTTATGCATGATTATTATAGCTATGTATTTCTCCCCGATCTAGATTTTGTTTGGCCAACTAGATTGATTTTTCTTATAATGGAACAGGTTCTTTGTGATGGGTTAGATCTTGTGGTGCTCAATCCCAGTGACAGAAAGAGACATGACACGTATTTGTATCATTGCCATTAAGGATAAAAATATGGGGTTTATTCATGTGTGAGTTTACTTTGTCTACATCATGTCATCCTGCTTAAGGCGTTACTCTGTTCTTTATGAATTTAATACTCTAGATGCATGATGGATATCAGTCGATGTGTGGAGTAATAGTAGTAGATGCAGGCAGGAGTCGGTCTACTTGTCTCGGGCGTGATGCGTATATACATGATCATTGCCTTGGATATCGTCATGATTATTCGCTTTTCTATCAATTGCCCAATAGTAATTCGTTTACCCACTGTATGTTATTTTCAAGAGAGAAACCTCTAGTGAAAACTATGGCCCCCGAGTCTACTTTTATCCTATATTAAAATCCTAAAAATACCTTGCTGTAATTTTAGCTTGTATTTTGTGCTATCTATCTATCACTACAGAATTTAATCTTTGCAAATAACCGCCGATTGACAACCCCTTGTTCGCGTTTGAGGGAGTCCTGGATTAGGGGGTCCTCGGATAGCCGGACTATGTACTTGTGTCGGACTGTTGGACTATGAAGATACAAGATTGAAGACTTCGTCCCATGTCCGGGTGGGACTCTCTTTGGCTTGGAAGGCAAGCTTGGCAATTCGGATGTATAGATCTCCTTCTCTGTAACCGACTCTGTGTAACCCTAGCCCCCTCCGGTGTCTATATAAACCGGAGGGTTTAGTCCGTAGGACAACGGCAATCATAATCATAGGCTAGCTTCTAGGGTTTAGCCTCTATGATCTCGTGGTAGATCAACTCTTGTCCCCCGCATCCTGTTACCATTAGCCTTAGACGCACAGTTCAGGACCCCCTACCCGAGATCCGCCGGTTTTGACACCGACATTGGTGCTTTGATTGAGAGTTCCACTATGTCGTCACGGTAAGGCTTAATGGATCACCTTGTCATCAAGGACAACATCACCTCCGGGGGAGCCCTAGCTTTAGGCCAAACCCTTCGAATAGGCGGCTTCGTCATGACCGCCCGTTCAGCCTCCGCGGCGACGGTGACTTCTAGGGTTATCAAAAACAGCCTCCACGTCAGCTCAGAATACACCGAGCAGATGGATCCAATGGAGCTCTCGTCCTTGAACAAGCTCTTGGATCGCATCGCCGCCTTGGGAGTCGCTATGGACTATGATTGGATCGGGCTTAAACCTGACCAAAGAGAGATTAACTCTCCGCCGATCACCCATTAGATAGCGGTCGTGGAAGAGCAATACATCAATTCTTCCTTGATTCTGACGACAAAATATGTCCGGATTCCCGAGCTCTACGAGCCGGATACCCGTCTACGGGAGGACATGGCCCAAGCTCCAAACTTAGAATCGGACAGTAGGCCAGAAAAATTGGGCAACATCCTGGAACCTGAGCTGCCAAGTTCGGAAGCTCCTCTACCCCTGGGTCTCAGATCGGGTCAAGGTTCAGAATTAAATCAACCCACCCACCCAGATACAAGCGATCTTTCCCACATTAGACAAGAGCCCCAAGAGACAGTACATCACTTTTGGGCCAGATTCCTCCTTGTAATGAACATGGTCAAGGACTGTCGCGAGGGAGATGCAATCTCATTCTTTTGCAAAAATTGCACGGACAAGGGAATCCTCAACGCCATAAGTCGCCGTGACATAGCACACTTCGCTGACTTGGCGGCCATAGTACAGAAGTACTGTGTGATGGAGAGTGCCTGGAAAACCCAATCAAAATTCTGGGATCCTCCGGCTCTCACTAAACCCCTTGTCCGAACAAAAAGGGTGCACTCTCGCAAGTCATCCGATCCAATCACAAAAGAAACCAAAGCCCACTACAGGGTGTGGAACCGTATTGGAGGGATGGCTCAATGGGCCATGCAAAATTCACACCACACTGGATAACATACCAACACACAGCCTTAGAGCATGTTGGATACTCCGGCAGGTGGCCAAGAGCGACGAGGATCTCCTCATCAACGATACCGCAGAGCATCAACCCGTAGAAAAAAACAATACGTTATTGACAGTCTTCGAGACTTTCACCTTAAATAATAGGTGCAAGCAAGCACTCCGCAGCCTGGCCGAAGTCTGCCACGTTGCAGCAATAAATCCATGGAACGACACGGCCATAACCTTCAATTCCAGTGACGAACCGCAATTCCGAACAGTCTTAGCACCAGCCGCTTTGGTCCTTAGCCCAATTGTGGACGGCTTCCGGCTTACTAAAGTGCTCATGGACGGTGGTAGCGGATTAAACCTCATCTACGAGGAAACACTCAACAAAATGGAAATAGACAAGAGCCGCATCGACCAAACCATCATGACCTTCAGAGGAATTATCCCTAGTCGAGAGGCGCAATGTGCGGGAAAAATCACACTCGATGTGGTATTCGGCACGCCAGAGAATTACAGGTCCGAAGAAATCACATTCCAAGTGGCCCCGTTCAGTAGCGGATAGCACGCCCTTTTAGGGTGGGATGCATTCACGAGCTTCCAAGCTATACCCCATTACGAGTACATGAAGCTCAAGATGCCCAGGCCCAATGGAATCATCACTCTAGCCAGTGATCCGAATGTAGCACTCCGCGCCGAAAACAAAACCGCCGCCCTGGCCCTTGAGGCATTATCCGAAGCCCTCGCGGCCGAAGAAATAACTGCGCTGCGCTCCATAGTGGATAGGGAAGACGTGATACTCGACAAACAGTCCAAGTCCACCTCTTTCAAACCAGCGGACGAAATAGTCAAATTCTAAATCCACCCAACGGAATGAACAAAAAAACATCCATCGGGGCACAGCTGAACCCCACAGTAGACGCCGCATTGCGGACGTTCTTGCATGAGAATTGGGACATCTTTGCCTAGCACCATTCAAACATTCCAGGTATCCCATGTAGGCTCGCCGAGCATAGCCTAAACACACTAAAGGGATACAAGCCGGGCAAGCAGACTCTACGGCGTTTTTCAGAACCTAAACGACAAGCTATGGGAGAGGAGCTAGCCAAGCTACTAGAAGCCAGATTCATTAGAGAAATAAAACACCTGGACTGGCTAGCAAACCTGGTGATGGTACCGAAGAAGGACAAATCTTGGTGCCTATGTGTCGATTTCAAGGACCTCAATAAGGCTTGCCCCAAGGATTCCTTCCCTCTCCCCCTCATCGATCAAATCATCGATGCTACCGCAGGCACGACTCATTGTGCTTCCTCGACGCATACTCCGGATACCATCAAATCAAGATGGCGGAGTCCGGTCAAGCCGCAACGGCATTCATCACTCCATACGACCCCTTCTGTTTCAACACCATGCCCTTTGGGCTCAAAAATGCCGGTGTAACCTATCAACGCATGATTCAGACATGCCTGGAAAAACAAATCAGCAAAACAGTTGAGGCATACGTAGATGACGTGGTCATCAAGACAAGACACGTCGAATCTTTAATAGACGACATGAGGCTTATGTTCGAGAATCTTCGAACATATGCCATCAAGCTCAATCCGGAAAAATGTGTTTTCGACGTTCCTGCCGGAAAGCTCCTGGGTTTCACCGTTTCCAAGACGCACTAAACACTTCGAGTGGACAGATGCGGCCACGACCGGACTGGAAGAAATAAAGGCCCTCTTGGCCAGCAACCCAATCCTGGCCGCACCAAACATCGGTGAACCCATGCTATTATATATAGCTGCAACACACCAAGTTGTAAGCGCAGTGTTCATTGTCGAACGAGAGGAGGACGGACACAAGTTCCTGCTTCAAAAGCCGGTATACTACGTATCGACTGTCCTCACACCATGCAAGTCACGATACCCACATTATCAAAAGATAGCGTACGTGGTCTTCATGGCATCCCAAAAACTACGACACTACTTTCAAGAGTGTTCAATCACGGTGGCCTCCGAAGTACCACTCAATGATATAATAAATAACTGCGATGCTACAGGCCGGATTGCTAAGTGGGCCATCAAGCTCCTCCCATTCGACATCATATACAAACCACGGAGAGCCATTAAGTCGCAACTACTAGCTGACTTCGTCGCCGAATAGACAGAAGACAAACTCCCTAAAGAGTACGGCACATACGCCAATTGGATCATTCACTTTGACGGCTCTAAGATGCTGGCTGGTCTGGGAGTGAGCGTCGTCCTGACATCCCCCACCAGAGATATAGACCAATATGTACTCCAAATACTATACACAGACTCCAACAATGCAGCCGAATACGAGGCTCTGTTGCATGGTCTTTGGATGGCAGTCTCTATGGGCATTCAACACCTAGAAGTGCATGGGGATTCGAACCTCGCAATATCTCAAATAAATGGAGACTTTGACGCCAAGGACCCGAAAATGGTGGCTTACCGTAATGCCGTCCTCAAGATGTCGGCTCGGTTCGAGGGGCTCGAATTCTGTCACGTGGTCCGAGAAAACAACCAAGCGGCGGATATCCTCGCCCGCATCGGCACTAAGCGCAACCCCATCCCACCTAATATCTTCTTGGAAAGGCTGTTCAAGCCATCCGTGGTGTGGCAAGCGGATACCGACAATACTAGTTCGGATCCGACCACAACCACAGATCCCGAACACACTGACATAATTGGAGGCTCCGCTACCGAAATAACACCTTCGGCCCACGTAATCATGGCTGTTACTGCCCCGTGGACAGAACCCTTCTTAGCCTACCTAATAGGCAAGAACTCCCCGAGCACCAAAACGAGGCACATTGCATTGTGCGACGCTCTAAAGCCTACAAGGTCCATGAGGGGGAGCTCTATAAGAAAAGCGCTACCGGAGTACTCCAAAGATGCATCTCCAAAGAGGAAGGGCGACAACTCTTGGCCGAAATTCACGCTGGACTCGGCCGCCACCATGCCGCAGCTCGGGCCCTTGTAAGCAAGGCCTTCCGTACAGGTTTCTACTGGCCGACAGCCCGAGCAGACACACAGGACCTCGTCCAACATTGCGTTGGTTGCCAGCTTTTTGCAAATCAAAGCCATATGCCACCTACCGCTCTCCAAACAATCCCCATAACTTGGCCCTTTGCGGGCTGGGGGCTCGATATGGTCAGACCCCTTAAAGCAGGAATCCATAAGAAAAAATACCTGTTGGTCATGGTAGATAAATTCACCAAATGGATAGAGGCCAAAACAGTTAAAACGGCCGAATCCGGACCAGTGAAAGACTTCATATCAGGGGTTGTACACCGTTACGGTGTCCCCCACAGGATCATCCCCGATAATGGCTCCAACTTCACAGCCGACAAGGTGAAAACTTGGTGCTGAAACATGGGCATTAAGCTCGATTACGCCTCCGTCTATCACCTCCAAACAAACGGTCAAGTTGAACGAGGAAATGGTCTTATTATGAGCGGCATGCTAGTGCGATTCTTGAAGGAATCAGATACGCACTGGGTCGAGGAGCTCGACTCTGTACTATGGGGACTGCGGACCACGCCGAATCGCACTACCGGATACACACCATTCTTCATTGTGTACGGCGCAGAGGCGGTATTGCCCCGCGATATCATTCATGAGTCACCACGAGTGCGCATGTATGAAGAGAGAAGCCGAGCTTGATCGGCAGGACAGTCTAGATGCCCTGGAGGAGGAGCGCGACATCGCCAAAACCCGTTCCGCATTCTATCAGCAACAGGCTCGAAGGTATCAAAGCAGAGAAGTACGGGCCAAAACTTATAACGTTGGCGAAGTCGTTCTATGCCTACCGGAGAAGAAAAAGGACAATCTCAAGCCCTAGTGGGAGATGTTGGAAATATGCCCTAGAGGCAATAATAAAAGGATTATTATTATATTTCCTTGTTCATGATAATTGTCTTTATTCATGCTATAATTGTATTATCCGGAAATCGTAATACACGTGTGAATACATAGACCATAATATGTCCCTAGTAAGCCTCTAGTTGACTAGCTCGTTGATCAACGGATAGTCATGGTTTCCTGACTATGGACATTAGATGTCGTTGATAATGGGATCACATCATTAGGATAATGATGTGATGGACAAGAACCAATCCTAAGCATAGCACAAGATCGTGTAGTTCGTTTTGCTAGAGCTTTTCCAATGTCAAGTATCTTTTCCTTAGACCATGAGATCGTGTAACTCCCGGATACCGTAGGAGTTCTTTGGGTGTACCAAACGTCACAACGTAACTGGGTGACTATAAAGGTGCACTACAGGTATCTCCGAAAGTGTCTATTGGGTTAACACGGATCGAGACTAGGATTTGTCACTCCGTATGACAGAGAGGTATCTCTGGGCCCACTCGGTAATGCATCATCATAATGAGCTCAAAGTGACCAAGTGTCTGGTCACGGGATCATGCATTACAGTACGAGTAAAGTGACTTGCCGGTAACGACACTGAACGAGGTATTGGGATACCGACGATCGAGTTTCGGGCAAGTAACGTACCGATTGACAAAGGGAATTGTATACGGGGTTTATTGAATCCTCGACATCGTGGTTCATCCGATGAGATCATCGAGGAGCATGTGGGAGCCAACATGGGTATCCAGATCCCGCTGTTGGTTATTGACTGGAGAGCCGTCTCGGTCATGTCTACGTGTCTCCCGAACCCGTAGGGTCTACACACTTAAGGTTCAGTGACGCTAGGGTTGTTGAGATATGAGTATGCAGCAAACCGAAAGTTGTTCGGAGTCCTGGATGAGATCCCGGACGTCACGAGGAGTTCTAGAATGGTCCGGAGGTAAAGAATAATACATAGGAACTGCAGTTTCGGCCATCGGGAGAGTTTCGGGGGTCACCGGTATTGTACCGGGACCACCGGAAGGGTCCCGGGGGTCCATCGGGTGGGGCCACCTATCCCGGAGGGCCCCGTGGGCTGAAGTGGGGAGGGGACCAGCCCCTGGTGGGCTGGGGCGCCCCTCCTGTGCCCCCTCTGTGCCTAGGGTTGGGAACCCTAGGGGAGGGGGTGCCTCCACTTGCCTTGGGGGGCACTCCACCCCCTTGGCCGCCCCCCTAGAGATCCCATCTCTAGGGCCGGCGCCCCCCTTGGGGACCTATATAAAGGAGGGGGGAGGGCAGCCGCACCCTGAAGTCTTGGCGCCTCCCTCTCCCCTGCTACACCTCTCCCTCTCGCAGAAGCTCGGCAAAGCCCTACCGGAACTCTGCTGCATCCACCACCACGCCGTCGTGCTGCTGGATCTTCATCAACATCTCCTTCCCCCTTGCTGGATCAAGAAGGAGGAGACGTCATCTGCTCCGTATGTGTGTTGAACGCGGAGGTGCTATCCGTTCAGCACTTGGTCATTGGTGATTTGGATCACGACGAGTACGACTCCCTCAACCCCGTTCTCTTGAACGCTTCCGCTCGCGATCTACAAGGGTATGTAGATGCACTCCTATCACTCGTTGCTAGATGAACTCATAGATGGATCTTGGTGAAACCTTAGGATTTTTTTTTATTTTCTGCAACTTTCCCCAGCAGTGGCATCATGAGCTAGGTCTATGCGTAGTTCTCTATTGCACGAGTAGAACACAAATTTGTTGTGGGCGTAGATGTTGTCAACTTTCTTGCCGCTACTAGTCTTATTTTGCTTCATCGGTATTGTGGGATGAAGCGGCCCAGACCGACCTTACACGTACGCTTACTGAGACAGGTTCCACCGACTGACATGCACTAGTTGCATAAGGTGGCTAGCGGGTGTCTGTCTCTCCCACTTTAGTTGGAGCGGATTCGATGAAAAGGGTCCTTATGAAGGGTAAATAGAAGTTGAAAAATCACGTTGTGGCTTTTTCGTAGGTAAGAAAACGTTCTTGCTAGAACCCTATTGCAGCCACGTAAAAGATGCAACAACAATTAGAGGACGTCTAACTTGTTTTTGCAGCAATTGCCTTGTGATGTGATATGGCCAAAAGTTGTGATGAATGATGAATGATATATTGTGATGTATGAGATCATGTTCTTGTAATAGGAATCACAACTTGCATGTCGATGAGTATGACAACCGGCAGGAGCCATAGGAGTTGTCTTAATTATTGTATGACCTGCGTGTCAATGATTTAACGCCATGTAATTACTTTACTTCATTGCTAAAACGTTAGCCATAGTAGTAGAAGTAATAGTTGGCGAGCAACTTCATGGAGACACGATGATGCAGATCATGATGATGGAGATCATGGTGTAATGCCGGTGACGAAGATGATCATGGAGCCCCGAAGATGGAGATCAAAGGAGCTATATGATATTGGCCATATCATGTCACTACTATATAATTGCATGTGATGTTTATTATGATTATGCATCTTGTTTACTTAGAACGACGGTAGTAAATAAAATGATCCCTTATAATAATTTCAAGAAAGTGTTCTCCCCTAACTGTGCGCCGTTGCTAAAGTTCGTCGTTTCGAAGCACCACGTGATGATCGGGTGTGATAGATTCTTACGTTCACATACAACGGGTGAGGGAGTCCTGGATTAGGGGGTGTCCGGATAGCCGGACTACCATCATCGGCCGATCTATCATCGGCCGGACTATCATCATCGACCGGACTCCAAGACTATGAAGATACAAGATTGAAGACTTCGCCCTGTGTCCGGATGGGACTTTCCTTGGCGTGGAAGGCAAGCTTGGCGATACGGATATGTAGATCTCCTACCATTGTAACCGACTCTATGTAACCCTAGCCCTCTCCGGTGTCTACATAAACCGGATGGCTCTAGTCCGTAGAACAACAACCATTACTATCATACCATAGGCTAGCTTCTAGGGTTTAGCCTCCTTGATCTCGTGGTAGATCCACTCTTGTAAACATCCACAATATCAATATCAATCAAGAAGGACGTAGGGTTTTACCTCCATCAAGAGGGCCCGAACCTGGGTGAAACATCGTGTCCCTCGTCTCCTGTTACCATCCGCCTAGACGCACAGTTCGGGACCCCCTACCCGAGATCCGCCGGTTTTGACACTGACATTGGTGCTTTCATTGAGAGTTCCTCCGTGTCGTCACCGATAGGCTTGATGGCCTCTTCAATCGACAACGACGCAGTCCTGGGTGAGACTTTTCTCCCCGGACAAATCTTCGTATTCGGCAGCTTCGCACTGCGGGCCAACTCACTTGGCCATCTGGAGCAGATCGAAAGCTACGCCCCTGGCCGTCAGGTCAGGTTTGGAAGCCTAAACTTCACGGCCGATATCCGCGGGGACTTGATATTCGATGGATCTGAGCCACAGCCGAGCGTGCCGTGCTGTCACGATGGGCACAACCTAACTCTGCTGCCGGACAACACCTTGGAGGCCGCACACGAATCTGCTCCGACCCATAGTCCGGAGCCGATCGCTCAGATCGAGGACGGATGGCTGGACACTGCCTCGGGAGCTGCAACTTCTACGGCGATGGAGTCGAACACTTACCTTGTCCCGCATAAAGCTCATGACTCCGAGGTGTCGGACTCTCTGCCGGACCCTGAACCTCCTGCGCCCCTGCCGGTCGAATCCGACTGGGCGCCGATCATGGAATTCACCCCGCGGACATCTTTCAGCACTCACCCTTCGGCGATATCTTAAATTCGCTGAAGCATCTCTCTATATCCGGAGAGCCCCGACCGAACTACGGCCAGGATGGTTGGGATGCGGACGACGAAGAAATTCAGGGCCCACCCACCACCCATTCGTAGCCACCGTCGACGATCTAACCGACGTACTCGACTACGACTCCGAAGACATCGACAGTATGGACGACGATGCCGGAGACTATCAAGAACCAGTGCCTACGAGACATTGGAAGACCACCTCGTCATACGATTCCTTAAAGAAACAGCCCAAGCGCCGGCATCAGCGGCGCCACTCTAAATCCCACCACAGCAAGAATAGAGATTCCCGCACAGGAGACAATAACACCCAGAAAGTGCCGAAGACAACCCCCTCCAGCACGATGCAACGCAGGAGGAGGCAGAAGCAAGCCCTCACGAGAGGGTGGCAGACGAAGAGGTCGAGGATGATAATTACTTACCTCCCTCTGGAGACGAGGCAAGCCTCGACGACGACGAATTCGTCGTGCCTGAGGATCCCGTCGAACAAGAGCGTTTCAGACGCAGGCTATTGGCCACGGCAAACAGCCTAAAGAAAAAGCAGCAACAGCTTCAAGCTGATCAAGACCTACTGGCCGACAGATGGACCGAGGTCCTCGCAGCCGAAGAGTATGAACTTGAACGCCCCTCCAAAAGTTACCCAAAACGCAAGTTGCTCCCCCGACTAGAGGAGGAAGCGTACAAACCTGCATCACCAGCGCACAATACGGCAGACCGACCACCTCGTGGCCGCGACAGAGAGGCATGCAAGCCCTCCACCAAAACCGTACCCCGGCATCACTCAAAAAGCATGAAGCCACGGGGGAACGAGCCGGACTTGCGAGATATATTGGAGGACAAGGCAAGACAATCCAGATCTATCTATGGATCACGTGGGCGCCCCAAGACCCACGACAAATACCGTCGCGCCGGATACAACTACTCCGACCGGGCCGAACACAGCAAACAACGCTCTCTCGAGCTATGTCGCGATATTGCTCAATACAGAGGCGCCGCACACCCACTATGTTTCACTGACGAAGTAATGGATCATCAAATCCCTGAAGGGTTTAAACCCGTTAATATCGAATCCTACGATGGCACAACAGACCCCGCGGTTTGGATTGAGGATTATCCCCTCCATATACATATGGCCCGCGGCGACGATCTTCACGCCATCAAATATCTCCCGCTCAAGCTTAAAGGACCAGCTCGGCATTGGCTTAACAGCCTGCCCGCAGAGTCAATTGGATGCTGGGAAGACCTGGAAGCCGCATTCCTTGACAACTTCCAGGGCACGTATGTGCGACCACCGGACGCAGATGACCTAAGCCACATAATCCAGCAGCCAGACGAATCGGCCAGGCAATTCTGGACACGGTTCTTAACAAAGAAAAATCAAATCGTCGACTGTTCGGATGCAGAGGCCCTCGCTGCCTTCAAACATAACATCTGCGACGAGTGGCTGGCCCGGCACCTAGGACAGGAAAAGCCGAAATCCATGGCAGCCCTCACATCACTCATGACCCGCTTCTGTGCGAGAGAGGATAGCTGGCTAGCTCGCAGCAACAACCTCAGCAAAAACGCTGGCAATCCGGATACCAAGGACCGCAATGGCAGGTTGCATCGAGAAAAAAAAATGCCGCATTAACGGCGACATCAATGAGGATACGGCAGTCAACGCCGGATTCCGAGGCTCCAAGCCCGGTCAACGGAAGAAGCCATTCAAAAGAACCACTCCGGGCCCGTCCAATTTGGACCGAATACTCGACCGCTCCTGTCAAATACATGGAATCCCCGAAAAGCCAGCTAACCACACCAACAGAGGTTGTTGGGTATTCAAGCAGGCAGGCAAATTAATCGCCGAAAACAGTGACAAGGGGCTACACAGCAATGACGAGGAAGAAACCCGACCGCTGAACAACAGAGGACAAAAGGGATTCCCCCCTCAAGTTCGGACGGTAAACATGATATACGCAACGCATATTCCCAAGAGGGAGCGGAAGCGTGCACTAAGGGACGTATACGCGATGGAGCCAGTCGCCCCTAAATTCAACCCATGGTCCTGTTGCCCGATCACTTTCGATCGAAGAGACCATCCGACCAGTATCCGCCATGGCGGATTCGCCGCATTGGTTTTAGATCCAATCGTCGATGGATTTCACCTCACAAGAGTCCTGATGGACGGCGGCAGTAGCCTGAACCTGCTTTATCAGGATACAGTGTGCAAGATGGGCATAGACCCTTCAAGGATTAAACCTACAAAGACAACCTTCAAAGGTGTCATACCAGGTGTCGAGGCCAGTTGTACAGGCTCAGTTACACTGGAAGTGGTCTTCGGATCCCCGGATAATTTCCGAAGCGAGGAGTTAATCTTCGACATAGTCCCATTCCGCAGTGGCTATCACGCTCTGCTCGGACGAACCGCGTTCGCAAAATTCAACGCTGTGCCGCATTATGCATACCTTAAGCTCAAGATGCCAGGCCCTCGTGGAGTCATCACGGTCAATGGAAACACGGAACGCTCCCTCTGAACGGAGGAACATACAGCGGCTCTCGCGGCAGAAGTTCAGAGCAGCCATTTAAGGCAATTTTCGAGTCCGGCCGTTAAACGACCGGACACGGCCAAACGCGCCCGGAGCAACATCAACCAAGACCACCTGGCACGTTCCGAACACGCGTAGCAATGCGGCCTCAACCCCAGCCCTCACACAATTGTAAGACAAACTCTCCGTGTACATAATTACGCCCTGGAGATACCATGGGCATAGGGGGAGACGCACAACCACACCAGACCTAGAGTGCGGTTCGACCACACCAGGGGATCCCAAGTGTGTGCTCTTTTTATCTTTTATTTCTTTTTTTACACGGGACTCTGTCCGGCGGCGAACCTGCCGAACTCATGATGCAACAGCCAGGGAGGGACAAAGGCTGCGACGAACACTCAGGTGGTCTCCATTACGAGCATTAAATTTGTTAAATACACCATTCCGCGCCTACCCCTGGAGGGAGATGCCTTTAATTCGTCCAATCTCTTCTTTTCCGCACTATTTGTATCATTCCGCACTCATAACAGATCTTCTCGAATAAAATGCAACACTTTTTGCCCATAATTGCATTACCTTATATATATATATATATATATATATATATATATATATATATATATATATATATATATATATATATATATATGTTCATTTACGACATGTTGCATCCGTACATTTTGGTACGGCCAAATACACCAGGGGCTTATGTTCCCCGCATTATGGTGTGATAAAGTCCGAACACTTTCACAAGTGTGGCACCCCGAACTTATAGCA
>NC_041387.1:422104414-422105902 GCF_002162155.2 Triticum dicoccoides | reverse complement strand
GAACTCTGTCCGGTGGCGAACCTGCCGAACTCATGATGCAACAGCCAGGGAGGGACAAAGGCCGCGACGAACACTCAGGTGGTCTCCATTACGAGCATTAAATTTGTTAAATACACCATTCCGCGGCCTACCCCTGGAGGGAGACGCCTTTAATTCGTCCAATCCCTTGCTTTCCGCACTATTTGTATCATTCCGCACTCATAGCAGCTCTTCTTGAATAAAATCCAACACTTTTTGCCCATAATTGCATTACCTTGTATATATATATGTTCATTTACGACATGTTGCATCCGTACATTTTGGTACGGCCAAATACACCAGGGGCTTATGTTCCCCGCATTATGGTGTGATAAAGTCCGAACACTTTCACAAGTGTGGCACCCCGAACTTATAGCATTATATGAATCGGCTCCGAATCATGTCTTGGGTCAATAGTTGGGTTTGCCCGGCTCCCATGTTTGGCACCTTACGTTCCGTTCTATCGGCTAAGGTAGCACTGGGAGAACCACTGCGATTGCGCCTCGGTTGAGCCGGGCTAACGCCTCAGTGGAGAAAGCTAAAACTGACTGTCATGATAAGGCGAGAGACTGGTCGCTGTTCGAGAGGTCCTTTCGGGTCCTTAAAGACCTACGCCGCTTCGAGTGAAGTTCCGGATAATGTCCGACGAAGGCGTGGATAGCGCCCCTAATTCGGTCTTCCGAATACTAGGGGCTTCGCCAAAATTTAAAATTATAGAATTCTATGGCTAAGTGAGAGTGTTCAAGCACTATAAGTTCGGTTGCCTTGTTCGTTGTGTTGAGCGCCTCCCTAGATGGACCCAAAAATGGGAACAAGAGTGCTCAAGTTTATCCCGAACACCCCAGCACTCGTGGCATGGGGGCTGAAGCCGACGACTTGCCATCTCTCAGATTTAATAAACGGCCGAACAGAAGGTAATATTTTAAATTAACAAGCGTTGCTTAGCGCATATGAACAAAGTTTTCAGCGCACAGGATAACACATTGCGAATTTACTCAATAATTACATCCCTGGGGCACTCATCCGTAATCTTGCGGGCACCCTTCAGGACAGTCCTATAGTACAGTTCAGGCGTACGATATTCCTTGCCCGTTGGTGGCGCGTCAGTGATTAGCTTCTCCGCATCCGCAGAAAACAAAAATTTTCCTACTCGTTTCACCAAGATCATCTAGGAGTTCATCTAGCAACGAGTGATTAGATGCATCTACATACCTTTGTAGATTGCGCACGGAAGCGTTCAAAAGAACGGTGATGATGTAGTCGTACTCGACGTGATCCAAATCACCGATGACCAGCGCCGAACGGACGGCACCTCCGCGTTCAACACACGTACGGGACGGGAGACGTCTCCTCCTTGATCCAGCAAGGGGGAAGGAGAGGTTGATGAAGATCCAGCAGCACGACGGTGTGGTGGTGGATGCAGGGCGTCACAGCAGCAGGGCTTCGCCGAGACTACGAGGGAGAGACGTA
>NC_041387.1:422023173-422104144 GCF_002162155.2 Triticum dicoccoides | reverse complement strand
GATGGAGGCGCCAGGGGCTGGTGTGAAATCCCTCCTCTCCCCCCCACTATATATAGGGGTGCCATGGGGGGGGCGCCGGCCCTAGTAGATGAGATCTACTAGGGGGGGCGGCGGCCAAGGGGAGGTTTCCCTCCCCCCCAAGGCACCTAGGGGTGCCTTCCACCACATGGACTCTTCCATGGTGGAAACCCTAGGCGCATGGGCCTATAGGGGCTGGTGCCCTTGGCCCATCTAGGCCAAGGCGCACCCCCTACAGCCCATGTGCCCCCCCGGGACAGGTGGCCCCGCCCGGTGGACCCCCGGGACCCTTCCGGTGGTCCCGGTACAATACCGATAACCCCGAAACTTGTCCCGATGCCCGAAATAGCACTTCCTATATATAATTCTTTACCTCCGGGCCATTCTGGAACTCCTCGTGACGTCCGGGATCTCATCCGGGACTTCGAACAACATTCGGGTTTCTGCATATACATATCTTCATAACCCTAGCGTCACCGAACCTTAAGTGTGTAGACCCTACGGGTTCGGGAGACAAGCAGACATGACCGAGACGACTCTCCGGTCAATACCCAACAGCGGGATCTGGATACCCATGTTGGCTCCCACATGCTCCATGATGATCTCATCGGATGAACCACGATGTCGAGGATTCAATCAATCCCGTACGCTATTCCCTTTGTCTATCGATATGTTACTTGCCCGAGATTCGATCGTCGGTATCCCAATACCTAGTTCAATCTCGTTACCGGCAAGTCACTTTACTCGTACCATAATGCATGATCCCGTGACTAGACACTTGGTCACTCTGAGCTCATTATGATGATGCATTACCGAGTGGGCCCAGTGATACCTCTCCGTCATACGGAGTGACAAATCCCAGTCTTGATCCATGTCACCCAACAGACACTTTTGGAGATACCCGTAGTCTACCTTTATAGTCACCCAGTTACGTTGTGACGTTTGGCATACCCAAAGCACTCCTACGGTATCCGGGAGTTACAGATCTCATGGTCTAAGGAAAAGATACTTTGACATTGGAAAACTCTAGCAAACGAACTATACGATCTTGTGCTATGTTTAGGATTGGGTCTTGTCCATCACATCATTCTCCTAATGATGTGATCTCGTTATCAATGACATCCAGTGTCCATAGTCAGGAAACCATGACTATCTGTTGATCAACGAACTAGTCAACTAGAGGCTCACTAGGGACATGTTGGTGTCTGTTATTCACACATGTATTATGATTTCCGGATAACACAATTATAGCATGAATAAAGACAATTATCATGAACAAGGAAATATAATAATAATGCTTTTATTATTGCCTCTAGGGCATATTTCCAACAGAGAGCTCCGAATTCGGGTAAGTAACACGTAATTTACATTCACATGCTTGCTTTGCATGAAAAATGCCTTACCCGCCGCTATCTTCCTCACCAACTCAACCTCCTGAAGGGACTTATGGGCATCGGCCTTGGCAGTCTTGGCACTTTCGACAGCCGAGGCAAGCTCGGACTCTCGAGTCTTTGAGTCACGCTCCAAACTCTCATGCTTTTCCATGAGAGCCTGGAGCTCTTGCTGAACCGCCGCCACCCTTGCCTCCTGCTTTTCTCGCTCTGCCCGTTCTGCGGCCGCATTGCGTTCGGCCACAGACACGGCCTCCTTCAGGGTCGCCACCTCGTTCGTGGCCCCTGCAGTACCCATGTTATCCTTGTTATTTTTTGTTGCAACCTAAATCCTTTTCTGTAAGGTACAAGTTCAAAATGGTGTTACTCACCTTCTCTGTCCTGGAGCTGCTTCTTGGCGCGGCCGAGCTCTTGCTCGGACCGCTCGAGCTCCTGCTTCAAAGTGCCGACCTCCGCAGTCAGTGTGGCAGAGGTCAGCAGCGCAGCCTGCAACCCATATTGACATAATTTTTTAGCAACCCTGCGTATATCTTTTTTTTTCAGATCCTCAGTCCGGCTTTTCTTTCCGAACACCGAACCGAGCATCAGGGGCTATTGTCTATGCGGTATTACATTGCATATTTTTATCTTCTTACCTCAAAGCCTGATAGAAGGCTACTGCAGGCTCCGGTCAGCCCGCTCTTGGCGAGCTGTACCTTTTGAATCACCGCACTCATAATAGTGCGGTGTTCTTCCTCAATGGAAGCGCTTTGGAGCGCCTCCAACAAATTGTCCGGCACCTCCGGTTGGACGGAAGCCGCCGGCGTCACGGTCTTGCCCTTCGTGCGAAGGGGCCGCCGGCCGGACTCCAGAACCACTGCGGGTTCTGATATGGAGTCCGGCGCAAAGTCCGGGAGGCTGCCTTGTGGCTCCTCCGGAGCCTCCCCCTGATGGGTCCCTTCTTGGGATCCCACCTCGGCGTCCTCGGTGTCGCGAGGGGTGGAGGCGGTCGGGATGGAATCTACATCCGATGGAGCCAACGACCCGCTCGATGAAGCGGGGAGATCATCCTTGGCCAGACTACAGGCAGCATGCGGCATCAGAATGACACTATGTGACACATAAAAATAAATTATAAATCACTCAGGAATCCGGATACTTATGATCTCGCTGGAGGCCTGGCCCTTGAAGGCCGTTCTTCGTCGCCAACGTTGATGTTGGTGGAGCTGTCTGGGGGAATAGTCCTTCCCCTCTTGGACCCTTCAGCCTCCCCTGTTGGGGAAGCCTTCCTCTTCCTCTCTCCCTCCTCTGGGAGAGCATCCTCTTTCTCCTCCTCGTTTTCGGGGGAGGAGTTCACCCCGGAAACATTGGATATCCGAAAACGGGAACTCTTTCGAGCACACGTGGCCTGCTTCTTGGCCTTCTTCTCCGGCACCACGTGCAGTGCCGGAACCAGCAGCCTCGCCAGACGGGCGTCTACTGGGTTTTCTGGCATGGGAGCCGGGCAGAAATCTGCTCCGCCTTCCTCATCCAGTCATGTCAAAGGAAAAGGGGAAATTAAAACCCGCATAGAGTGAAACTATGAAAAGCAAGTGTCCCGTAAAGGGGTAGAATCACTTACCTCGTCGGCTTGGCGCTGCGAGCGAAATCCGCGATCTTCAGTCGCGGATGCGGGGGCTTTGGCGCCCTTAAACAGCACCCTCCAGGTGCCTTCGTACATCGTGTCAAAGAGCCCGCTCAGCGCCTGGTGCTGTTCCGGATTGAACTCCCACAGATTGAATGCCCGCTCTTGGCATGGGAGAATCCGGCGGACGAGCATGACTTGGACCACGTTAACCAGCCTGAGCTTCTTCACCAGCTTCTGGATACAGGCTTGGAGTCCCGTCACCTCCTCCGAACTACCCCACAGCAAACCCTTCTCTTTACAGGAGGTGAGCTGCGTGGGGATACCAGATCTGAACTCGGGGGCCGCCGCCCACTTAGGGTCGCACAACTCGGTGATATAGAACCATCCCGATTGCCACCCCTTGACGGATTCCATGAAGGCCCCTTCGAACCAAAGGACGTTGGGCATCTTGCCCAACATGGCGCCTCCGCACTCCGCTTGAGTGCCCTTCACTACCTTCGGCTTGACATTGAAGGTCTTGAGCCACAAGCCGAAGTGGGGCTGGATGCAGAGGAAGGCCTCGCACACGACGATAAACGCCGAGATGTTGAGGATGAAGTTCGGCGCCAGATCATGGAAATCTAGGCCGTAATTGAACATGAGCCCCGGACAAAGGGGTGAAGTGGAAAACCCAGTCCGCGGAGGAAGTGGGGAAGAAAAACGACCCTCTCATGGGGCCTGGGGGTGGGGATGAGCTGCCCCTCGTTGGGCAGCCGGTGCGTGATGTCGCCGGACAGGTAGCCGGCGCTACGCAGTCTTTCGATGTGCTCCTCTGTAACGGAGGAGGTCATCCACTTGCCTCCCGCTCCGGACATAACTGGGGAAGGTTGAGACGAGATGTGCGGGCTTGGGCGCTGGAGCTCGAGTGCACAGAGATGGATAAGCAAAGGAGGAAGAAGGCGTAGGTGAAAAGGTGAATCCTTATCCCTTATATGGGCGGGCGAAGTCTACGCGTCCCCCACCGGCCTGGTAAAACTCGCTTATCCCCCAAGCATCACCATCAATGGCGCGGTTGGGTTACCCACGTCCGTATTGATGAGAATCTCGGATTAAGGGGAACACGATCTCTGCTTCGACAAGACGTGCCAAGGAAACCGCTTTGCTAAATGCGCTGAGGTGGTAGAGTAAAAAATGATTCAAGTAATGGCTTGGTAGTGGCATGACGTCATGCCGCAAAAAACGTCAGCAGATTGAACTTGTGTATATATTATTCTCTCTACGGTGGAATGTGGAATTTATTTTGCAGAGCCGGACACTATCCCGGTGTTCACAATCTTCTATCATTCGGAGGAGGAACCCGCCTTGCAATGCCAAGCAATATACGCGCCGGACTTATCGTCATTGAAGCCTGGTTCAGGGGCTACTGAGGGAGTCCTGGATTAGGGGATGTCCGGATAGCCGGACTACCATCATCAGCCGAACTATCATCGGTCGGACTATCATCATCGACCGGACTCCAAGACTATGAAGATACAAGATTGAAGACTTCGCCCCGTGTCCGGATGGGACTTTCCTTGGCGTGGAAGGCAAGCTTGGAGATACGGATATGTAGATCTCCTACCATTGCAACCGACTCTATGTAACCCTAGCCCTCTCCGGTGTCTATATAAACCGGATGGCTCTAGTCCGTAGAACAACAACCATTACTATCATACCATAGGCTAGCTTCTAGGGTTTAGCCTCCTTGATCTCGTGGTAGATCCACTCTTGTAAACATCCACAATATCAATATCAATCAAGCAGGACGTAGGGTTTTACCTCCATCAAGAGGGCCCAAACCTGGGTAAAACATCGTGTCCCTCGTCTCCTGTTACCATCCGCCTAGACACACAGTTCGGGACCCCCTACCCGAGATCCGCCGGTTTTGACACCGACAACGGGTGTAAGACAGTTTTACACATGCAAAAACACTTAGGGTTAACTTGACGAGCCTAGCATGTACAGACATGGCCTCGGAACACAGAGACCGAAAGGTCGAACATGAGTCGTATGGAAGATACGATCAACATGGAGATGTTCACCGATGATGACTAGTCCGTCTCACGTGATGATCGGACACGGCCTAGTTGACTCAGATCGTGTAACACTTAGATGACTAGAGGGATGTCTAATCTGAGTGGGAGTTCATTAGATAATTTGATTAGATGAACTTAATTATCATGAACTTAGCCTAAAACCTTTGCAAATATGTCTTGTAGATCAAATGGCCAACGCTCATGTCAACATGAACTTCAACGCATTCCTAGAGAAAACCAAGCTGAAAGATGATGGCAGTAACTATACGGACTGGGTCCGGAACCTGAGGATCATCCTCATAGCTGCCAAGAAAGCATATGTCCTAGATGGACCGCTAGGTGAAGCACCCATCCTAGAGAACCAAGACATTATGAACGTAGGGCAGTCACGTGCTGATGATTACTCCCTCGTTCAGTGCGGCATGCTTTACAGCCTAGAACCGGGGCTCCAAAAGCGTTTTGAGCAACACGGAGCATATGAGATGTTCGAGGAGCTGAAAATGGTTTTCCAAGTTCATGCCCAGGTCGAGAGATATGAAGTCTCCGACAAGTTCTATAGTTGTAAGATGGAGGAAAATAGTTCTGTCAGTGAGCACATACTCAAAATGTCTGGGTTGCACAACCGCCTGTCCCAGCTGGACATTAACCTCCCGGACGAGGCGGTCATTGACAGAATCCTTCAGTCGCTCCCACCAAGCTACAAGAGCTTTGTGATGAACTACAATATGCAGGGGATGGTGAAAACTATTCCTGAAGTATTTTCAATGCTGAAGTCGGCAGAGGTAGAAATCAAGAAAGAACATCAAGTGTTGATGGTCAATAAAACCACCAAGTTCAAGAAGGGCAAGGGCAAGAAGAACTTCAAGAAGGAAGGCAAGGATGTCGCCGCACCTGGTAAGCCAGATGCCGGGAAGAAGACAAAGAATGGACCCAAGCCTGAGACTGAGTGCTTTTATTGCAAAGGGAAGGGTCACTGGAAGCGGAACTGCCCCAAATACATAGCAGACTAGAAGGCCGGCAACACTAAGTTATATGTGATATACATGTAATTGATGTGTACCTTACCAGTACTCGTAGTAACTCCTGGGTATTTGATACCGGTGCCGTTGCTCATATTTGTAACTCACAGCAGGAGCTGCGAAATAAGCGGAGACTGGCGAAGGACGAGGTGACGATGCGCGTCGGGAATGGTTCCAAGGTCGATGTGATCGCCGTCGGCACGCTACCTCTACATTTACCTACGGGATTAGTTTTAAACCTCAATAATTGGTATTTAGTGCCAAGTTTGAGCATGAACATTGTATCTGGATCTCGTTTGATACGAGATGGGTACTCATTTAAATCCGAGAATAATGGTTGTTCTATTTATATGAGAGATATGTTTTATGGTCATGCCCCGATGGTCAATGGTTTATTCTTAATGAATCTCGAACGAAATGTTACACATATTCATAGTGTGAATACCAAAAGATGTAAAGTTGATAACGGTAGTCCCACATACTTGTGGCACTGCCGCCTTGGTCACATTGGTGTCAAGCGCATGAAGAAGCTCCATGCTTATGGACTTTTAGAGTCTCTCGATTATGAATCATTTGACACATGCGAACCATGCCTCATGGGCAAAATGACCAAGACTCCGTTCTCCGGAACAATGGAGCGAGCAACCAACTTATTGGAAATCATACATACCGATGTGTGCGGTCCAATGAGCGTTGAGGCTCACGGAGGATATCGTTATGTTCTCACTCTCACTGATGACTTGAGTAGATATGGGTATGTCTACTTAATGAAACACAAGTCTGAGACCTTTGAAAAGTTCAAGGAATTTCAGAATGAGGTAGAGAATCAACGTGACCGAAAGACAAAGTTCCTACGATCAGATCGTGGAGGAGAATATTTAAGTCACGAATTTGGTACGCACTTAAGGAAATGTGGAATCGTTTCACAACTCACGCCGCCTGGAACACCTCAGCGTAACGGTATGTCCGAATGTCGTAATCGCACTCTATTGGATATGGTGCGGTCTATGATGTCTCTTACCGATTTACCGCTATCATTTTGGGGATACGCTCTAGAGACAGCTACATTCACTTTAAATAGGGCTCCGTCTAAATCCTTTGAGACGACACCGTATGAATTATGGTTTGGGAAGAAACCTAAGCTGTCGTTTCTAAAAGTTTGGGGATGCGATGCTTATGTCAAGAAACTTCAACCTGAAAAGCTCGAACCCAAGTCGGAAAAATGCGTCTTCATAGGATACCCTAAGGAAACCAATGGGTATACCTTCTACTTAAGATCCGAGGGCAAGATCTTAGTTGCCAAGAACGGATCCTTTCTGCAAAAGGAGTTTCTCTCGAAAGAAGTAAGTAGGAGGAAAGTAGAACTCGATGAAGTACTACCTCTTGAACCAGAAAGTAGTGCAGCTCAGGAAAATGTTCCTGTGGTGCCTACACCGACTGGAGAGGAAATTAATGATGATGAGCAAGGTGCTTCGGATCAAGTTGCTACTGAACTTCGTAGGTCCACAAGGACACGTTCCACACCAGAGTGGTATGGCAACCCTGTCCTGGAAATAATGTTGTTAGACAACAGTGAACCTTCGAACTATGAAGAAGTGATAGCGGGCCCAGATTCCAACAAATGGCTAGAAGCCATGCAATACGAGATAGAATCCATGTATGAAAACAAAGTATGGACTTTGACAGACTTGCCCGATGATCGGCGAGCGATAGAAAACAAATGGATCTTTAAGAAGAAGACGGGCGCGGATGGTAATGTTACCATCTATAAAGCTCGACTTGTCGCTAAGGGTTATCGGAAAGTTCAAGGGGTTGACTACGATGAGATATTCTCTCCCATAGCGAAGCTGAAGTCCGTCCGAATCATGTTAGCAATTGCCGCATACTATGATTATGAGATATGGCAGATGGACGTCAAAACGGCATTCCTTAACGGACATCTTAAGGAAGAACTGTATATGATGCAGCCGGAAGGTTTTGTCGATCCTAAGAATGCTAACAAAGTATGCAAGATCCAGCGATCCATTTATGGGTTGGTGCAAGCATCTCGGAGTTCGAACATTTGCTTTGATGAGATGATCAAAGCGTTTGGGTTTATGCAGACTTATGGAGAAGACTGCGTTTACAAGAAAGTGAGTGGGAGCTCTGTAGCATTTCTCATATTATATGTAGATGACATACTTTTGATGGGAAATGATATAGAACTTTTGGACAACATTAAGGCCTACTTGAATAAGTGTTTTTCAATGAAGGACCTTGAGAAGCTGCTTACATATTAGGCATCAAGATCTATAGGGATAGATCGAGACGCCTCATAGGTCTTTCACAAAGCACATACCTTGATAAGATTTTGAAGAAGTTCAAAGTGGATCAGTCCAAGAAAGGGTTCTTGCCTGTATTGCAAGGTGTGAGATTGAGCTCGGCTCAATGCTCGACCACGGCAAAAGATAAAGAAGAGATGAGTGTCATCCCCTATGCTTCAGCCATAAGATCTATTATGTATGCCATGCTGTGTACCAGGCCTGATGTAAACCTTGCCGTAAGTTTGGTAGGAAGGTACCAAAGTAATCCCGGCAAGGAACACTGGACAGCGGTCAAGAATATCCTGAAGTACCTGAAAAGAAAAAAGGACATGTTTCTCGTTTATGGAGGTGACGAAGAGCTCGTCGTAAAGGGTTACGTTGACACTAGCTTTGACACAGATCTGGATGACTCTAAGTCACAAACCAGATATGTGTATATGTTGAATGGTGGAGCAGTAAGCTGGTGCAGCTGCAAGCAGAGCATCGTGGCGGGATCTACATGTGAAGCGGAGTACATGGCAGCCTCGGAAGCAGCGCATGAAGCAATTTGGGTGAAGGAGTTCATCACCGACCTAGGAGTCATACCCAATGCGTCGGGGCCGATCAAACTCTTCTGTGACAACACTGGAGCTATTGCCCTTGCCAAGGAGCCCAGGTTTCACAAGAAGACTAGGCACATCAAGTGTCATTTCAACTCCATCCGTGAAAATGTTCAAGATGGAGACATAGATATTTGCAAAGTACATACGGATCTGAATGTCGCAGATCCATTGACTAAACCTCTTTCGCGAGAAAAACATGATCAACACCAGAACTCTATGGGTGTTCGATTCATCACAATGTAACTAGATTATTGACTCTAGTGCAAATGGGAGACTGTTGGAAATATGCCCTAGAGGCAATAATAAAATGATTATTATTATATTTCCTTGTTCATGATAATTGTCTTTATTCATTCTATAATTGTATTATCCGGAAATCGTAATACACATGTGAATACATAGACCATAATATGTCCCTAGTAAGCCTCTAGTTGACTAGCTCGTTGATCAACGGATAGTCATGGTTTCCTGACTATGGACATTAGATGTCGTTGATAACGGGATCACATCATTAGGAGAATGATGTGATGGACAAGACCCAATCCTAAGCATAGCACAAGATCGTGTAGTTTGTTTTGCTAGTGCTTTTCCAATGTCAAGTATCTTTTCCTTAGACCATGAGATCGTGTAACTCCCGGATACCGTAGGAGTGCTTTGGGTGTACCAAACGTCACAACGTAACTGGGTGACTATAAAGGTGCACTACAGGTATCTTCGAAAGTGTCTGTTGGGTTGACACAGATCGAGACTAGGATTTGTCACTCCGTACGATGGAGAGGTATCGCTGGGCCCACTCGGTAATGCATCATCATAATGAGCTCAAAGTGACCAAGTGTCTGGTCACGGGATCATGCATTACGGTACGAGTAAAGAGACTTGCCGGTAACGAGACTGAACGAGGTATTGGGATACCGACGATCGAGTCTCGGGCAAGTAACGTACCGATTGACAAAGGGAATTGTATACGGGGTTGATTGAATCCTCGACATCGTGGTTCATCCGATGAGATCATCGAGGAGCATGTGGGAGCCAACATGGGTATCCAGATCCCGCTGTTGGTTATTGACCAGAGAGCCGTCTCGGTCATGTCTACGTGTCTCCCGAACCCGTAGGGTCTACACACTTAAGGTTCGGTGAGGCTAGGGTTGTAGAGATATGAGTATGCAGCAAACCGAATGTTGTTCGGAGTTCCGGATGAGATCCTGGACGTCACGAGGAGTTCCGGAATGGTCCAGAGGTAAAGGATAATATATAGGAAGTGCAGTTTCGGCCATCGGGAGAGTTTCGGGGGTCACGGTATTGTACCGGGACCACCGGAAGGGTCCCGGGGGTCCACCGGGTGGGGCCACCTATCCCGGAGGGCCCCATGGGCTAAATTGGGGAGGGGACCAGCGCCTGGTGGGCTGGTGCGCCCCTCCTGGCCCCCCCTCTGCGCCTAGGGTTGGGAACCCTAGGGGAGGGGGCGCCTCCACTTGCCTTGGGGGGCACTCCACCCCCTTGGCCGCCCCCCTAGAGATCCCATCTCTAGGGCCGGCGCCCCCCCCGGGGGGGGGGGCTATATAAAGGAGGGGGGAGGGCTGCCGCACCCTGAAGTCTTGGCGCCTCCCTCTCCCCTGCTACACCTCTCCCTCTCGCGGAAGCTCGGCGAAGCCCTGCCGGAACTCTGCTGCATCCACCACCACGCCATCGTGCTGCTGGATCTTCATCAACCTCTCCATCCCCCTTGCTGGATCAAGAAGGAGGAGACGTCATCCACTCCGTACGTGTGTTGAACACGGAGGTGCTGTCCGTTCGGCACTTGGTCATCGGTGATTTGGATCACGACGAGTACGACTCCCTCAACCCCGTTCTCTTGAACGCTTCCGCTCGCGATCTACAAGGGTATGTAGATGCACTCCTATCACTAGTTGCTAGATGAACTCATAGATGGATCTTGGTGAAACCGTAGGAATTTTTTTATTTTCTGCAACGTTCCCCAATAGGAGATCCGTTCATCATTGATAAAGTTCTCACCGGAGGAGCGTACCGCCTGCGTGATGCATCAGATAATAGACTCGAGCCAAACCCATGGAACGCGGCCAGACTCCGAAGATTCTACACCTAGCGCCAAACTCTGTGTTCGTCTCCTTACCTCCTCTCTTTTTAAGTCATATCCTCTCTCTTCCTTTCTTTCTTTATTTATTTTTATGACCCTAAAAAGCTTCAAGTGTGACTCGACTGCACAATATTGACGCGCTATGCGCAATCACTATACCTAGGGGCTTCTTATACCGAAGCTTAATATAATTATCTTCCAAGCTTCATGCCCACTACATATGTGTCACTTTTCCATATGTACCTTTTCTTCGCCATTATATGCATCGATATGACTTAAGTTTTGGCCAAGCTGGGTTGCTTGGCTCCTGTGTTTATGCCATGCGTTCCCATTAGTTTGGTTAGGGCATAAGGGGAGCACCTTTGCGATTGTTACTGCCGGGTCCGCCGGATGTGTACCTCAGACTGGGTGAAGCCGAAGGCTAGCGTTCTTAAAGGAATATTCGGTCGGCGAACAAAAGATGTTTCTTACCTATTACAATGTAAACCCCCAGATGTTTTATATCCCGCGTCTCTGTTCGTAGTTCAGACATGCACATTAATGTATGCGTACCCAGGGAAAGGAACCCTTAACGGAACTATTCTCCCTGGAAGATGTTTCTTACTATCCATGTAATATAAATAGCTAGTTGGGTACTTGTTTGTTCAAGCACTTATGACCCCTACACCTGGTTTCCACGGGTACCTCGGTTTACATAACTGAGCGGGTATTCGGATACACTCCGGACTGTCGGGTCCGGAGGTTGAAGCGAAAAGGTCCGTCATGACAAATGATTTACAATCCGGCTAGAGAAAAAATATGTCAATTGAAGTACACAGTCACTTAGACTGGCTATATTCTTCTTCTATACCATCCAACAGGCTGTCTAGCCTACAATCTTGTTGGGAATACTTTGCAGCTAATCCTACCTAGTCATATCCCAGACTAACGGGAATCTCTTTCCCATCTGACCCTACAGGTCCGACCCGGGCCATGTGATTCGGATCAACCTTGGTGTACCGCGTTTACATCATGGCCCGGGCTTCCCTCGCACCTTGTCGGCAGGCTGATATCTTCCATAATCGGAAGCACCGCCATGCTCCCTTGAGCATCTCTACAAGATCCCCCATGCCTCCTGGCAGGGACGCGGATGGCCACAAGGCCTGGGCAATACCCTGCATCACCTGCCGAACTTGTTCGTGCAGTTATGAAAGCTCTCGCAGAAGATCGTCCATGGATCCGGGCATCTCCTCTTCACGACGACCTGTCAGCATACTTACAGACATAACTCTGTTAACCCGCTGTCGGTGTCAAAACCGGCGGATCTCGGGTAGGTGGTCCCGAACTGTGCGTCTAATGCTAATGGTAACCGGAGGCAGGGGACACGATGTTTTACCCAGGTTCGGGCCCTCTCAATGGAGGTAATACCCTACTTCCTGCTTGATTGATCTTGATGATATGAGTATTACAAGAGTTGATCTACCACAGGATTGTAGATGCTAAACCCTAGAAGCTAGCCTATGATTATGATTGTTGTTGTCCTATGGACTAAACCCTCCGGTTTATATAGACAGCAGAGGGGGCTAGGGTTACACAGAATTGGTTACAGAGAAGGAAATCTACATATCTGAACATCCAAGCTTGCCTTCCACGCAAAGGAGAGTCCCATCTGGACACGGGATGAAGTCTTCAATCTGGTATCTCCATAGTCCAACAGTCCGGCCAAAGTATATAGTCCGGTTGTCCGAGGACCCCTTAATCCAGGACTCCCTCAGTAGCCCCTGAACCAGGCTTCAATGACGATGAGTCCGCCGTGCAGTTTGTCTTCGCAATTGCAAGGCGGGTTCTTCTCCAAATCCTTCATAGCATTGTTGTAACGAGCAGTGTCCGGCTCCTCATCAATGTCATGCTCCTCGGCTTCTGTGTTTTAATAATGGCTGTTTCCACGTGTCGAGCAAATGTGAGAAGTCGGGGCATTTCTACATTTGCCACCCCAACCATGCAGGTAAATCATCTATAAAAGAGATGGGGGTTCTCATATCCAAATCACACCATCTCCTCCCATCGAGTGTTCATCAGAGCGTGCCCGGACAAATCCATACCACCATGGCCGGTCATCGCGGTTCCTCCTCTCGTTCCCGTAGCAATAGGCCAGGTGATTGGGAGAGATGTTCTGTTCCCCATAGCCGACTAGTAGAGTTGTAGACCAAAGGGTTTCTCCCACCTGCATACATGGTCCCCGTCCAAGCTGGACTAGCCTCTTATAATGGTGGGGAGCAAGCGGAGAGCTTTCCAAACCCATCCAGGGAGAGCGGGTGTGCTTCGTCCCCTACTTGCTGAGGGGGCTCGAATTTCCAATCCATCCTTTCCTCCGCGGGCTCCTGGAGTTTTACGGCCTCTAGCTGCACAGCTTTGCCCTAGCCTCCATACTACATATCGCAGGCTACGTCGCCTTCTGCGAGCTTTTTCTGGGCTGCGAAGCTCATTTTGAGCTGTGGAAGAGGCTATTCTGCCTAGTACCCCGTACTCAGAAGGGGTCAGTATTTCAAGTGGGCGGAGCCGAAATATGGCGCATCGTCGAGATCGGATATCTATCCGGCACCCCGAAGAAGGCATCCGAGGACTGGCCCTCAGAATGGTTCTACGTGGAGGACGTCCCTCTTCCAGACCCTGCTCAGAATGGCCTTCCCGAGTTTGTAGATGCCCCATTGAAGAAACACCACAGCTGGCGCCCCGGGAGCCCCCAGGAGGAAGATAACAGAGAGATCCTTTTCCTAGTGGACAGGATAAATACACTGGCCAAATCAGGGCTGACAATAATTGAAGTTATGTCCATATGCATAATGCGGGGAGTGCAGCCACTTCAATATTGGGGAAAACCCATGTGGCACTTCAATGGAGAAGACAATGTACGGACTCTCCCGCCGCTCTGGCAAAGATATTGTCCGATATGTTCAAAGGAGAAGAGGAGGAGGAGTTGATCCATATCAAGCCACGGGATGGATTCTCCATGTACAACCCCCCAAGCTGGGTGAGTCGCTATCTTTTATTCCAATCTTTCCCACATTTTTAGCACAGATGTTTTAATTCGTCAATACATAGCAGGAACTGTGAAGGGCTATGAAGGATGTTCACAGCCCATCTCCACAGCCAGAGGACCCTAACCGGGCTCTCGACCCCGGACTCGAAGAACATCCAGACACGTTTGTGGAGCTTGTCGACAGGACATTTTACCAGTTGAGCTGCGATGGTGTGATGGTGGCCATTATAGCCGATTATCCTGGCTTACTCCCTGTATCCCAGGTAAGCAAAGCCACAGTCCCAACTTCCAAAAAGGATTCCCTCTTTACACTTCACCCACCGCACATGAATTACGTCTTACAGGGAAGGCTATCGGGGCACCAAGCTGAACCCGTGGTGACTCGCCAACAAGGGGCACCGAAGCCGGGTAGGCTTAAAAGAAAGGCGGTCAGGACCAAGACGTCATTGCAAAGGTATGTTTAAAAATCTTCCACGCAATTATCATTGTTAAAATATAACGATGTATTCTGCCTTTTGACAGAAAGAGTGCTCGCCGGACTGCATCCGGAGAGCCTGCCGGTCACGCTTCCACCAGCCGGACTCCGAGGCCGGACTCAAGGGCGGAGGTCAATGCGGACGGTCCTCCTACAAAGGATGCGGATAGATTTTTCGCTACCAACTCCAAAGTGGAGAGTGCCATAAATCATAGGTGCCGACGGGCCGCACTACGCGACCCTAATTTCTCTGAAGAGGCGTTCGACGCCTTCAACTCAGGGGACACGTACATCCGGGCTGCTCAAGGTGGCCTAGCCAGGTCCACGGACCAGTACTTGAAGGATATACGGGTAAGTAAATTTGATGAGTGTATATATCAATAGCCCCTGAGACTTGAAACAGTTGGCACAACTGATTTAAGGATCCTCGTGTGCATAGGTTCTGACAGAGAAGAATAGCCAGCTATCCAAAGAGCTGGAAGAGTGCAAGGCCCAACTACGGGCCGCAACCGCCGTGATGGAGGAGTCTACGAAGGCCCCATCTAGTAATATTTGCATAATGTCATGGTATATACCAGTTAAGTATTCGGCAAGAATGTGATTCTAACAAGAGAACTTGCAGACAATCCCGGAGGCAATCCGGAGATCATACCGGAGGATGAGCAACATGTTCGGCGATAGCTGAAGGCTGGCCAGTGTGTTCTTACCAAGGTTATAAAGGAGAAAAATATTCTCTAGGACGCGAACGTCTGGCTGGACCTCGAATTGAAGGATGTTCGGGCCCAGCTTACTGACTCCGTGAAGGAGAATAAGAAGCTTCGACGCGGCATATTCAGTAAGTGTGCTGACGAACCACTATAAGGTTCAGCGTAGAAGCATGCTAACAGAACTATGTCTGTAGGCATGATGACAGGTCGCCCTGAAGAGGAGATGCCTGGATCTGCAGGCGATCTTCTGCAGGAGCTCTCACAACTGCACGAACAAGTTCGGCAGGTGATGCAGAACATTGCCCAAGCCTTGTGGCCATCCGCCTCCCTTCCAGGAGGCATGGGTGAGCTGATCGAGCTGCTCAAGGGAGCGCGGCAGCACTTCTGATTATGGAAGATATCGGTCTGCCGACAAGGTGCAAGGAAGGCCTGGGCGATGGTGAAGACGCGGTACACCAAGGATGACCTGAACCATATGGCCGAGGTCGGACCTGTAGGGTCGGATGGGAAGGAGATTCCTATACATCTGGTGTATGACCAAGTAGCCTTAGAAGCTAAGTGTTCTCAACAGGACTGTAGGCTAGACACCCTGTTGGATGGTATAAAAGAAGAATTTAGTCAATCTAACTGACATTGTACTTCGAAGGACATATTTTGTCCCTAGCCGGATTGTAAATCATTTTTCTTGGCCGACCTTTTTGCTTCAACCTCTGTACCCGACAGTTCGGAGTGTTTCCGAATACCCGCTCGATTATGTAAAAACCGGGGCACGCGTGGAAAACAGGCGTAGGGGTCATAAGTGCTTGAACAAACAAGTACCCAACTAGTTATGTTATATTACATGGGAAGTAAGAAACATCTTCCAGGGAGAATAGTTCCGTTAAGGGTTCCTTTCCCTGGGTGTGCATGCATCGATATACATGTCCGAACTACGAAAATTTACGCAGGATATAAGCGTCTGGGGGCATGTTTTGTAATAGGAAAAATACATCTTTTGTTCACCGACCGAATATTCTCTTAAAAACGCTAGCTTTCGACTTCACCCAGTCTGAGGTACACATTCGGTTGACCCGGCAGTAACAATCGCAGAGGTGCTCCCCTTATGCCCTAGCCGAATTAACGGGAACGTAGGGCATAAACACAAGAGCCAGGCAACCCATCTTGGTCAAAACTTAAGTCATATCGATGCATATAGTGGTGAAAAAAGGGGACATACGTGGAAGTGACGCATATGTGGTGGGCATGAAGCCCAGAAGACAAATAAGCTTCTATATAAGAAGCCCCCAGGTATGATGAGTGCACAAAGCGTGGCCGGAGTGTGCGGTAAAAGCATACTTAGGTCTAAAAGGCTATAAATGCAAAAGAAGAGAGAGAGAGGGGATATAATTGAAAAGGGAAGACGGAGCTAAGGAGACAAACACGGGGTTTGGCACTAGGCATAGAATCTTCGGAGTCTGGCCGCGTTCCATGGGTTCGGCTCGAGTCAATTGTCTGATGCATCATGTAGACGGTACACGCCTCCAGTGAGAACTTTGTCAATGATGGGGGGCCTCCCATTTGGGCTTGAGCTTGTCCTTTTTCTTCTCTGGTAGGCGTAGGACGAGTTCGCCAATATTATAAGTTTTGGCCTGCACCTCCCTACTTTGATACCTTCGAGCTTGCTGTTGATAGAATGCGGAACGGGCCTTTGCGACATCGCGCTCCTCTTCTAGGGCATCTAAGTTGTCCTGCCGAACCAACTCGGCCTCTCTCTCTTTGTACATGCGCACTCTAGGTGAATCATGGATGATATCGCAGGGTAACACTTCCTTTGCGCTGTACACCATAAAAAATGGTGTGTATCCGGTTGTGTGATTTGGCGTTGTCTGCAGCTCCCATAATACGGAGTCAATCTCCTTGACCCAGTGCGTGTCTGATTCCTTCAAGGATCGCACTAGTCTGGGTTTGATGCCGCTCATAATAAGACCATTCGCTTGTTTGACTTGACCGTTTGTTTGGGGTGATAGACGGAAGCGTAATCAAGTTTTATGCCCATTTTGCTGCACCAGGTTTTCACCTCATCGGGTGTATAGTTGGAGCCGTTATCGATGATGATGCTGTGGGGGACACTGTAGCGGTGTACGACCCCGGATATAAAGTCTATCACTGGTCCGGATTCGGCCGTTTTAACTGGTTTGGCTTCTATCCATTTCGTGAATTTATCGACCATGACCAACAAGTATTTCTTCTTATGGCTTCCTCCTTTAAGGGGTCCAACCATATCGAGCCCCCAGACCGCAAAGGGCCAAGTTATGGGGATTGTTTGGAGGGCGGTGGGCGGCATATGGCTTTGATTTGCAAAAAGCTGGCAACCGACACAGTGTTGGACAAGGTCTTGTGCGTCTGCCCGGGCTGTCGGCTAGTAGAAACCTGTACGGAAGGCCTGGCTTACGAGTGCCCGAGCTGCAGCGTGGTGGCCGCCGAGTCCGGCATGGATTTCAGCCAAGAGCTGCCGCCCTTCATCTTCGGAGATGCACCTTCGGAGTACTCCGGTTATGCTTTTCTTATAAAGCTCTCCCTCGTGGACTTTGTAGGCTTTAGAGCGCCACACAATGCAGCGTGCCTCATTTTGGTCCTCCGGGAGTTCCTGCCTATTTAAGTAGGCTAGGAAGGGTTCTGTCCACGGGCCGATGACCGCCATGATCATGTGGGTCGAAGGTGTGATTTCGGTGGCGGAGCCTCCGATTACGTCAGATTGTTTGGGATCTGGGGTTGTATGTGGATCCGGATTAGTATTGCCGGACTCCCCTTCCCATACCACAGATGGCTTGAACAACCTTTCCAAAAAGATATTTGGTGGGACGGAGTCATGTTTAGCGCCGATGCGGGCAAGGACATCTGCCGCTTGATTGTTTTCTCGAACCACATGCTGGAATTCGAGCCCCTCGAATCGAGCTGACATTTTGAGAACAACATTTTCGGGTCCTTGGTGTCAAAGTCTCCATTTATTTGAGATATTGTAAGATTTGAATCCCCACGTGCTTCAAGGCTTTGAATGCCCATGGAGACTGCCATTCGAAGACCGTGCAACAGAGCCTCATACTCTGTTGCATTGTTGGAATCTGTGTAAAGTATTTGGAGTACGTATTGGACTGTATCTCCGATGGGGGACGTCAGGACGACACCAGCCCCTAGACCAGCTAGCATTTTAGACCCGTCAAAGTGCATGATCCAATTGGAGTACGCACCATACTCTTTAGGGAGTTCGGCTTCTGTCCATTTGGCGATGAAGTCAGCCAGTACTTGCGACTTAATGGCCCGTCGTGGTTTGTATGTTATGTCGAATGGGAGGAGCTCGATAGCTCATTTTGCAATCCGGCCCGTGGCATCGTGGTTATTTATTATGTCATTGAGTGGTACTTCGGAGGCCACCGTGATTGAACACTCTTGGAAGTAGTGTCGTAGTTTTCGGGATGCCATGAAGACCGCGTATGCTATCTTTTGGTAACGTGGGTATCGTGACTTGCATGGAGTGAGGACGGTGGATACGTAGTATACCGGCTTTTGCAATGGGAATTTATGTCCATCTGGTGCGTTGCAACTATGTATAGCAACATGGGTTCACCGACATATGGCGCTGCCAGAAATGGATTGGTGGCCAAGAGGGCTTTTATTTCCTCCAGCCCTGCCGTAGCCGCATCCGTCCACTCGAAGTGTTCGGTGCGTCAAAGAAGGCGATAAAGAGGTAGCACCTTTTCTCCTCATCTGGAGATAAAGCGGCTTAGGGCGGCCATGCATCCAGTCAATTTCTGGATTTGCTTGAGGTCTGTTGGGGTAGCCAACTGTGACAGAGCTCGGATTTTAGCCGGATTTGCTTCAATTCCTCTATTGGAGACAACAAAGCCCAAGAGTTTTCTGGCTGGTACGCCGAAAACGCATTTTTCCGGGTTGAGCTTGATGTCTTATGTTCGGAGATTGTCGAACGTAAGCCTCAAGTCGTCTATTAATGATTCGATGTGTCTGGTTTTAATGACCACATCGTCTACGTAAGCCTCCACTGTTTTTTTCCGATTTGTGTTTCCAGGCATGTCTGAATCCTACGTTGATAGGTTGCACCGGCATTTTTTAGCCCGGAAGGCATGGTGTTAAAACAAAAGGGACCGTATGGAGTGATAAATGTCGTTGCGGCTTGATCGGACTCCGCCATCTTGATTTGGTGGTATCCGGAGTATGCGTCGAGGAAACACAATGAGTCGTGTCCCGTGGTAGCGTCGATAATTTGATCGATGCGAGGGAGTGGGAAGGGGTCCTTAGGGCAAGCCTTATTAAGGTCCTTGAAATCGACGCATAGGCGTCAGGATTTGTCCTTCTTTGGTACCATCACCAGGTTTGCTAGCCAGTCCGGATGTTTTATCTCTCTGATGAATCCGGCTTCAAGTAGCTTGGCTAGCTCCTCTCCCATGGCTTGTCGCTTGGGTTCTAAAAAGCGCCGAAGAGTCTATTTGACCGGCTTGTATCCCTTTAGTATGTTTAGGCTATGTTCAGCCAGCCTGCATGGGATACCTGGCATGTCTGAAGAATGCCAGGCGAAAATGTCCCAATTCTCGCGCAAGAACTCTCGTAGTGTGGCGTCTATTGTGGGGTTCAGTTGTGCCCCAATTGATGCTATTTTTGTAGGGTCCGTTGGGTGGACCTGGAATTTGACTATTTCGTCTGCTGGTTTGAAAGAGGTGGACTTGGGTCGTTTGTCGAGTATCACGTCATCCCTGTCCACTGCGGAGCGCAGCGTAGTTAACTCTTCGGCCGCGAGGGCTTCGGACAATGCTTCCAGGGCTAGTGCGGCAGTTTTATTTTCGGCACGGAGTGCTATGTCAGGATCACTGGCCAGAGTGATGATCCCATTGGGCCCGGCATCTTGAGATTCATGTACCCGTAATGGGGTATAGCTTGGAAGCTTGTGAATGCGTCTCGCCCCAAGAGGGCGTGATATCCACTGCTAAACGGGGCCACTTGGAATGTGATTTCTTCGGACCGATAATTCTCCGGTGTGCCGAATACCACATCCAATGTGATTTTCCCTGCACATCGTGCCTCCCGTCTAGGGATGATTCCCCTGAATGTCGTGCTGCTTTGCTCAATGTGGCTCTTATCTATTTCCATTTTGTTAAGAGTTTCCTCATAAATGAGGTTTAATCCACTGCCACCGTCCATCAGCACTTTAGTAAGCCGGAATCCGTCCACTATTGGACTAAGGACCAAAGCAGCTGGTGCTCAAACTGCTCGGAATTGAGGTTCATCGCTGGCGTTGAAGGTTATGGCCGTGTCATTCCACGGGTTTATTGCTGCGACGTGGCAGATTTCGGCGAGGCTGCGGAGTGCTCGCTTGCGCCTGTTGTTTGAGGCAAAAGTTTCGAAGACGGTCAATACTGTATTGTTATTTTCTGCGGGGTGGTGCACTGCGGTATTGTTGATGAGAAGGTCCTCGCCGCTCTTGGCCACCTGCCGGAGTATCCAAGATGCTCTAAGGTTGTGTGTTGGTATGGTGTCCACTGTGCTGTGAATTTTGCACGGCCTATTGAGCCATCCCTCCAGTACGAATCCACGCCCTGGAGAGAGCTTTGGCTTCTTTGTAATTTTATTGGGTGACTTGCGAAAGCGCACCCTTTTAGTTCGGAAGAGGGTTTTAGTTAGGGCCGGGGGATCCCAGAATTTTGTTTGGGTCTTCCAGGCGCTTTCCATCATGCAGTACTTCTACACTATGGCCGCTAGGTCGGCAAAGTGTGCTATGTCACGGCGACTTATGGCATTGAGAATTCCCTTGTCTGTGCAATTTTTGCAAAAGAATGAGATTGCGTCTTCCTCGTGACAGTCCTCAACCTTGCTCATTACAAGGAGGAATCTGGCCCAGAAGTGGTGTACTATCTCTTGGGGCTCTTGTCTGATATGGGAGAGATCGCTTGCATCTGGGTGGGTGGGTGAAATTAAGTCCACGTCCTGACCCAATCTGGAACCCATGGGCGAAGGGGCTCCTGAGCTTGGCAGCTCGGGCTTGAAGATATTGCCCAATATTTGTGGCCCGCTGTCCGATTCTAAGTTGAGAGCTCGGGAATCCAGACATAGTTCATCCTCAAAATAGAGGAAGAATTGCCGTTTTGTTCCTCCACCACCGCTATCTGATGGGTGACCGGCGGAGAGTTAATCTCCCTAAGGTCGGGTTTAAGCCCAATCCGATCATAATCCGTTGATACCCCCAGGGCGGCGATGCGATCCAAGAGCTCGTTCAAGGAGGAGAGCTCCATTGGATCCATCTACTCGGTGAACTCCGGGCTGACGCGGAGGTTGTTTTTGATGACCTGCGATGTCATTGTCGGCGCGATGGTCGAACGGGCGGCCATGAAGAAATCGCCCAGCCGGAGAGTTTGGCCTACAGCCAAGGATCCTCCGGAGGTAATGTTATCCTTGATAATGAGGCGAGCCATCAAGCCTTATTGGGACGACACAGTGGAACTCTCAATTAAAGCACCAATGTTGGTGTCAAAACCGGCGAATCTCGGGTAGGGGGGTCCCGAACTATGCGTCTAAGGCTAATGGTAACAGGAGGCAGGGGACACGATGTTTTACCCAGGTTCGGGCCCTCTCGATGGAGGTAATACCCTACTTCCTGCTTGATTGATCTTGATGATATGAGTATTACAAGAGTTGATCTACCACGAGATCATAGAGGCTAATCCCTAGAAGCTAGCCTATGATTATGATTGTTGTTGTCCTACGGACTAAACCCTCCGGTTTATATAGACATCAGAGGGGGCTAGGGTTACACACAGTCGGTTACAGAGAAGGAAATCTACATATTCGAACATCCAAGCTTGCCTTCCATGCAAAGGAGAGTCTCATCCGGACACGGGACGAAGTCTTCAATCTGGTATCTCCATAGTCCAACTGTCCGGCCAAAGTATATAGTCCGGCTGTCCGAGGACCCCTTAATCCAGGACTCTCTCACCCGCTTCTTCCCCGAATTGTGTATTCGTTTGAGCACATACTAAAAATGCCGTGTCGAAGCCTCTTGTTCTCCTTCACGGAGTCAGCAAGCTGGGCCCGAACATCTTCCAGTTCAACGCCCAGCCGGGTATTGGCATCCTGGAGATCATTTTTCTCTCACCTAACCCGCGTAAGCACACGCTCGCCAGCCTCTAGCTGTCGTTGAGTATGTTGCTGATCTTCTTGTGCGATCTCCGGATTCATTCCGGGATTGTCTGCAGAATCTATTGTTAGATTTGCAAACATGCCGAATACTAACTGGTACACCTGTTGGGGAACGTAATAATTTCAAAAAAATTCCTATGCACACGCAAGATCATGGTGATGCATAGCAACGAGAGGGGAGAGTATTGTCCACGTACCCTCGTAGACCGTAAGCGGAAGCGTTATGACAACGCGGTTGATGTAGTCGTACGTCTTCACGATCCGACCGATCCAAGTACCGAACGTACGACACCTTTGAGTTCAGCACACGTTCAGCTCGATGACGATCCCCGGACTTCGATCCAGCAAAGTGTCGGGGATGAGTTCCGTCAGCACGACGGCGTGGTGACGATGATGGTGCTCTACCGGCGCAGGGCTTCGCCTAAACTCCGCGACGATATGAACGAGGTGGAATATGGTGGAGGGGGGCACCGCACACGGCAAAGGAACGATCATGTAGATCAACTTGTGTGTTCTAGGGTGCCCCCCTGCTCCCGTATATAAAGGAGCAAGGGGGGAGGCCGGCCGGCCCTTGTGGGCGCGCCAAGGAGGAGGAGTCCTCCTCCTAGTAGGAGTAGGACTCCCTCCTTCCTACTCCTACTAGGAGGGGGAAAGGAAGGGGAGAGGGAGAGGGAAAGAGGGGGGCGCCGCCCACCCTCTCCTAGTCCAATTCGGACCAGAGGGGGAGGGGGCGCGCGGCCCATGCTGGCTGCCCCTCTCTCTCTCTCCACTAAGGCCCATAAGGCCCATTACTTCTCCCGGGGGGTTCCGGTAACCCTCCGGCACTCCGGTTTTCTCCGAAAACGCCCGGAACACTTCCGGTGTCCGAATATAGTCGTCCAATATATCAATCTTTATGTCTCGACCATTTCGAGACTCCTCGTCATGTCCGTGATCACATCCGGGACTCCGAACAAACTTCGGTACATCAAAACTTATAAACTCATAATAAAACTGTCATCGTAATGTTAAGCGTGCGGACCCTACGGGTTCGAGAACTATGTAGACATGACCTAGAACTATTCTTGGTCAATAACCAATAGCGGAACCTGGATGCCCATATTGGCTCCTACATATTCTACGAAGATCTTTATCGGTCAAACCGCATAACAACATACGTTGTTCCCTTTGTCATCGGTATGTTACTTGCCCGAGATTCGATCATCGGTATCCAATACCTAGTTCAATCTTGTTACCGGCAAGTTTCTTTACTCGTTACGTAACGCATCATTCCATAACTAACTCATTAGCTACATTGCTTGCAAGTCTTATAGTGATGTGCATTACCGAGAGGGCCCAGAGATACCTCTCCAACAATCGGAGTGACAAAACCTAATCTCGAAATACGCCAACCCAACATGTACCTTTGGAGACACCTGTAGTACTCCTTTATAATCACCCAGTTACGTTGTGACATTTGGTAGCACCCAAAGTGTTCCTCCGGTAAACGGGAGTTGCATAATCTCATAGTTATAGGAACATGTATAAGTCATGAAGAAAGCAATAGCAATATACTAAACGATCAAGTGTTAGGCTAACGGAATGGGTCATGTCAATCACATCATTCTCCTAATGATGTGATCCCGTTAATCAAATGACAACACATGCCTATGGTTAGGAAACATAACCATCTTTGATTAATGAGCTAGTCAAGTAGAGGCATACTAGTGACGTTATGTTTGTCTATGTATTCACACATGTATCATGTTTCCGGTTAATACAATTCTAGCATGCATAATAAACATTTATCATGATATGAGGAAATAAGTAATAACTTTATTATTGCCTCTAGGGCATATTTCCTTCAGTCTCCCACTTGCACTAGAGTCAATAATCTAGATTACACAGTAATGATTCTAACACCCATGGAGTCTTGGTGCTGATCATGTTTTGCTCGTGGAAGAGGCTTAGTCAATGGGTCTGCAACATTCAGATCCGTATGTATCTTGCAAATCTCTATGTCTCCCACCTGGACTTGGTCCCAAATGGAATTGAAGCGTCTCTTGATGTGCTTGGTCCTCTTGTGAAATCTGGATTCCTTTGCCAAGGCAATTGCACCAGTATTGTCACAGAAGATCTTCATTTGTCCCGATGCACTAGGTATGACACCTAGATCGGAAATGAACTCCTTCATCCAGACTCCTTCATTTTCTGCTTCCGAAGCAGCTATGTACTCCGCTTCACATGTAGATCCCGCCACGACGCTTTGTTTAGAACTGCACCAACATACAGCTCCACTGTTTAATAAAAACACGTATCCGCTTTGCGATTTAGAATCGTCCGGATCAGTGTCAAAGCTTGCATCGACGTAACCATTTACAACTAGCTCTTTGTCACCTCCATATACGAGAAGCATATCCTTAGTCCTTTTCAGGTATTTCAGGATGTTCTTGACCGCTGTCCAGTGATCCACTCCTGGATTACTTTGGTACCTTCCTGCCAAGGTTATTGCTAAGCACACGTCAGGTCTGGTACACAGCATTGCATACATGATAGAGCCTATGGCTGAAGCATAGGGAACATCTTTCATTTTCTCTCTATCTTCTGCTGTGGTCGGGCATTGAGTCTGACTCAATTTCACACCTTGTAGCACGGGCAAGAACCCATTCTTTGCCTGATCCATTTTGAACTTTTTCAAAATTTTATCAAGGTATGTGCTTTGTGAAAGTCCAATTAAGCATCTTGATCTATCTCTATAAATCTTGATGCCCAATATGTAAGCAGCTTCACCGAGGTCTTTCATTGAAAAACTTTTATTCAAGTATCCCTTTATGCTATCCAGAAATTCTATATCATTTCCAATTAATAATATGTCATCTACATATAATATCAGAAATGCTACAGAGCTCCCACTCACTTTCTTGTAAATACAGGCTTCTGCAAAAGTCTGTATAAAACCATATGCTTTGATCACACTATCAAAGCGTTTATTCCAACTCCGAGATGCTTGCACCAGTCCATAAATGGATTGCTGGAGCTTGTACACTTTGTTAGCACCTTTTGGATCAACAAAACCTTCTGGTTGCATCATATACAACTCTTCTTCCAGAAATCCATTCAAGAATGCAGTTTTGACATCCATTTGCCAAATTTCATAATCATAAAATGCAGCAATTGCTAACATGATTCGGACAGACTTAAGCATCGCTACGGGTGAGAAAGTCTCATCGTAGTCAACCCCTTGAACTTGTCGAAAACCTTTCGCAACAAGTCGAGCTTTATAGACATTTACATTACCATCAGCGTTAGTCTTCTTCTTAAAGATCCATTTATTCTCAATGGCTTGCCGATCATCAGGCAAGTCAACCAAAGTCCATACATTGTTCTCATACATGGATCCCATCTCAGATTTCATGGCCTCTAGCCATTTTGCGGAATCTGGCTCATCATCGCTTCCTCATAGTTCGTAGGTTCGTCATGGTTAAGTAACATGATTTCCAGAATAGGATTACCGTACCACTCTGGTGCGGATCTTACTCTGGTAGACCTACGAGGTTCAGTAGAAACTTGATCTGAAGTTTCATGATCAATATCATTAGCTTCCTCACTAATTGGTGTAGTTGTCACAGGAACCGGTTCTTGTGATGACCTACTTTCCAATAAGGGAGCAGGTACAGCTACCTCATCAAGTTCTACTTTCCTCCCACTCACTTCTTTCGAGAGAAACACCTTCTCTAGAAAGGATCCGAATTTTGCAACGAAAATCTTGCCTTCAGATCTGTGATAGAAGGTGTACCCAACAGTCTCTTTTGGGTATCCTATGAAGACACATTTCTCCGATTTGGGTTCGAGCTTATCTGATTGAAGTTTCTTCACATAAGCATCGCAGCCCCAAACTTTAAGAAACGACAACTTTGGTTTCTTGCCAAACCACAGTTCATGAGGCGTCGTCTCAATGGATTTTGATGGTGCCCTATTTAACGTGAATGCAGCCGTCTCTAAAGCATAACCCCAAAACGATAGCGGTAAATCAGTAAGAGACATCATAGATCGCACCATATCTAGTAAAGTACGATTACGACGTTCGGACACACCATTTCGTTGTGGTGGTCCGGGTGGCGTGAGTTGCAAAACTATTCCGCATTGTTTCAAATGTAGACCAAACTCGTAACTCAAATATTCTCCTCCACGATCAGATCGTAGAAATTTTATTTTCTTGTTACGATGATTTTCCACTTCACTCTGAAATTCTTTGAACTTTTCAAATGTTTCAGACTTGTGTTTCATTAAGTATATATACCCTTATCTTCTCAAATCATCTGTGAAGGTGAGAAAATAACGATACACGTCGCGAGCCTTAACATTCATTGGACCACAAACATCAGTATGTATGATTTCCAACAAATCAGTTGCTCGCTCCATAGTTCTGGAAAACAGCGTTTTAGTCATCTTGCCTATGAGGCACGGTTCGCAAGTACCAAGTGATTCATAATCAAGTGATTCCAAAAGCCCATCAGTATGGAGTTTCTTCATGCGCTTTATACCGATATGACCTAAACGGTAGTGCCACAAATAAGTTGCACTATCATTATCAAATCTGCATCTTTTGGTTTCAACACTATGAATATGTGTATGACTACTATCGAGATTCAACAAAAATAGACCATTCTTCAAGGGTGCATGACCATAAAAGATATTACTCATATAAATAGAATAACCATTATTCTCTGACTTAAATGAATAACCGTCTCGCATCAAACAAGATCCAGATATAATGTTCCTCCTCAATGCTGGCACCAAATAACAATTATTTAGGTCTAAAACTAATCCTGATGGTAGATGTAGAGGTATCGTGCCGATTGCGATCACATCGACTTTGGAACCATTTCCCACGCGCATCGTCACCTCATCCTTAGCCAATCTTCGCTTAATCCGTAGTCCCTGTTTCGAGTTGCAAATATTAGCAACAGAACCAGTATCAAATACCCAGGTACTACTGCGAGCATTAGTAAGGTAGACATCAATAACATGTATATCACATATACCTTTGTTCACTTTGCCATCCTTCTTATCCGCCAAATACTTGGGGCAGTTCCGCTTCCAGTGTCCAGTCTGCTTGAAGTAGAAGCACTCAGTCTCAGGCTTAGGTCCAGACTTGGGTTTCTTCTCTTGAGCAGCAACTTGTTTGCTGTTCTTCTTGAAGTCGCCCTTTTTCTTGAAACTGGTGGTCTTGTTAACCATCAACACTTGATGCTCCTTCTTGATTTCTACCTCCGCGGCTTTTAGCATTGTGAAGAGCTCGGGAATAGTCTTGTCCATCCCTTCCATATTATAGTTCATCACGAAGCTCTTGTAGCTTGGTGGCAGTGATTGAAGAATTCTATCAATGACACTATCATCAGGAAGATTAACTCCCAGTTGAATCAAGTGATTATTATACCCAGACATTTTGAGTATGTGTTCACTGACAGAACTATTCTCCTCCATCTTGCAGCTATAGAACTTATTGGAGACTTCATATCTCTCAATCCGGGCATTTGCTTGAAATATTAACTTCAACTCCTGGAACATCTCATATGCTCCATGACGTTCAAAACATCGTTGAAGACCCGGTTCTAAGCCGTAAAGCATGGCACACTGAACTATCGAGTAGTCATCAGATTTGCTCTGCCAAACATTCTTAATGTCGTCAGTTGCATCAGCAGCAGGCCTGGCACCCAGCGGTGCTTCCAGGACGTAATTCTTCTGTGCAGCAATGAGGATAATCCTCAGGTTACGGACCCAGTCCGTGTAATTGCTACCATCATCTTTCAACTTTGCTTTCTCAAGGAACGCATTAAAATTCAACGGAACAACAGCACGAGCCATCTATCTACAACAAACATAGACAAGCAAAATACTATCAGGTACTAAGTTCATGATAAATTTAAGTTCAATTAATCATATTACTTAAGAACTCCCACTTAGATAGACATCCCTCTAATCCTCTAAGTGATTACGTGATCCATATCAACTACACCATGTCCGATCGTCACGTGAGATGGAGTAGTTTCAACGGTGAACATCAATATGTTGATCATATCTACTATATGATTCACGCTCGACCTTTCGGTCTCCATGTTCCGAGGCCATATCTGTTATATGCTAGGCTCGTCAAGTTTAACCTGAGTATTCCGCGTGTGCAACTGTTTTGCACCCATTGTATTTGAACGTAGAGCCTATCACACCCGATCATCACGTGGTGTCTCAGCACGAAGAACTTTCGCAACGGTGCGTTCTCAAGGAGAACACTTCTTGATAATTTAGTGAGAGATCATCTTAAAATGCTACCGTCAATCAAAGCAAGATAAGATGCATAAAGGATAAACATCACATGCAATCAATATAAGTGATATGATATGGCCATCATCATCTTGTGCTTGTGATCTCCATCTTCGAAGCACCGTCGTGATCACCATCGTCATTGGTGCGACACCTTGATCTCCATCGTAGCATCGTCGTCGTTTACGCCATCTATTGCTTCTACGACTATCGCTACCGCTTAGTGATAAATTAAAGCAATTACAGGGCGTTTGTATTTCATACAATAAAGCGGCAACCATATGGCTCCTGCCAGTTGCCGATAACTTCGGTTACAAAACATGATCATCTCATACAATAAAATATAGCATCACGTCTTGACCATATCACATCACAACATGCCCTGCAAAAACAAGTTAGACGTCCTCTACTTTGTTGTTGCAAATTTTACGTGGCTGCTACGGGCTTAGCAAGAACCATTCATACCTACGCATCAAAACCACAACGATAGTTCGTCAAGTTAGTGCTGTTTTAACCTTCGCAAGGACCGGGCGTAGCCACACTCGATTCAGCTAAAGTGAGAGAGACAGACACCTGCCAGCCACCTTTAAGCATGAGTGCTCGGAACGGTGAAACCAGTCTCGCGTAAGCGTACGCGTAATGTCGGTCCGGGCCGCTTCATCTCACAATACCGCCGCACCAAAGTATGACATGCTGGTAAGCAGTATGACTTGTATTGCCCACAACTCACTTGTGTTCTACTCGTGCATATGACATCTACGCATAAAACCTGGCTCGGATGCCACTGTTGGGGAACGTAATAATTTCAAAAAAATTCCTATGCACACGCAAGATCATGGTGATGCATAGCAACGAGAGGGGAGAGTATTGTCCACGTACCCTCGTAGACCGTAAGCGGAAGCGATATGACAACGCGGTTGATGTAGTCGTACGTCTTCACGATCCGACCGATCCAAGTACCGAACGTACAGCACCTCCGAGTTCAGCACACGTTCAGCTCGATGACGATCCCCGGACTCCGATACAGCAAAGTGTCGGGGATGAGTTCCATCAGCACGACGGCGTGGTGACGATGATGATGCTCTACCGGTGCAGGCTTCGCCTAAACTCCGCGACGATATGAATGAGGTGGAATATGGTGGAGGGGGGCACCGCACACGGCTAAGGAACGATCATGTAGATCAACTTGTGTGTTCTAGGGTGCCCCCCTGCCCCCGTATATAAAGGAGCAAGGGGGAAGGACGGCCGGCCCTTGTGGGCGCGCCAAGGAGGAGGAGTCCTCCTCCTAGTAGGAGTAGGACTCCCTCTTTCCTACTCCTACTAGGAGGGGGAAAGGAAGGGGGAGAGGGAGAGGGAAAGAGGGGGGCGCCGCCCCCCTCTCTTAGTCCAATTCGGACCAGAGGGGGAGGGGGCGCGCGGCCCATGCTGGCTGCCCCTCTCTCTCTCCACTAAGGCCCATAAGGCCCATTACTTCTCCCGGGGGGGTTCCGGTAACCCTCCGGCACTCTGATTTTCTCCGAAAACGCCCGGAACACTTTCGGTGTCCGAATATAGTCGTCCAATATATCAATCTTTATGTCTCAACCATTTCGAGACCCCTCGTCATGTCCGTGATCACATCCGGGACTCCGAACAAACTTCGGTACATCAAAACTTATAAACTCATAATAAAATTATCATCGTAACGTTAAGCGTGCGGACCCTACGGGTTCGAGAACTATGTAGACATGACCTAGAACTATTCTCGGTCAATAACCAATAGCAGAACCTGGATGCCCATATTGGCTCCTACATATTCTACGAAGATCTTTATCGGTCAAACCGCATAACAACATATGTTGTTCCCTTTGTCATCGGTATGTTACTTGCCCGAGATTCGATCGTCGGTATCCAATACCTAGTTCAATCTTGTTACCGTCAAGTCTCTTTACTCATTACGTAACGCATCATTCCGTAACTAACTCATTAGCTACATTGCTTGCAAGTCTTATAGTGATGTGCATTACCGAGAGGGCCCAGAGATACCTCTCCAACAATCGGAGTGACAAAACCTAATCTCGAAATACGCCAACCCAACATGTACCTTTGGAGACACCTGTAGTACTCCTTTATAATCACCTAGTTACGTTGTGACATTTGGTAGCACCCAAAGTGTTCCTCCCATAAACGGGAGTTGCATAATCTCATAGTTATAAGAACATGTATAAGTCATGAAGAAAGCAATAGCAATATACTAAACGATCAAGTGCTAGGCTAACGGAATGGGTCATGTCAATCACATCATTCTCCTAATGATGTGATCCCGTTAATCAAATGACAACACATGCCTATGGTTAGGAAACATAACCATCTTTGATTAATGAGCTAGTCTTGTAGAGGCATACTAGTGACGTTATGTTTGTCTATGTATTCACACATGTATCATGTTTCCGGTTAATACAATTCTAGCATGAATAATAAACATTTATCATGATATGAGGAAATAAATAATAACTTTATTATTGCCTCTAGGGCATATTTCCTTCAGTAATTACGTTCTTTTTGATCAAAACAAGTATTACCAGATGATGCCTTCTTGGATTCCTCCATTCTGGCAACTGCGGCCCTTAGCTGGACTTTGCACCCCTCCAGCTCTTGAGTCAAATGGGTATTCTTCTCTGTAAGAACCTGTGGATACAATGATCCTTAAATCAGTTGTGCCAACTGTTTCAAGTCTCAGGGGCTACTGATATACATAATTATCAGATTTTTCTTACCCGTATATCCTTTAAATACTGGTCTATGGCTCTAGGAATCCCACCTTGAGCAGCTTGGATGTATGCGTCTCCTGAGTTGCAGGCATTGAACGCCTCTTCGGAGAAATTAGGGTCGCGGAGTACGGCCCGTCGGCGCTTGTGATTCATGGTGCTTTCCACTTCAAATTTGTAGCGGACATTCTATCCGCATCCTCTGTAGGAGGACTGTCCGGCGTTGTCCCCGCGTTAGCCTCCTCCCTTGAGTCCGGCTTTGGAGTCCGGCTAGTGGAGGTGTGGCCGGTAGGATCTCCGGACACAGTCCGGCAAGCGCTTTTTCTTCCAGGGGACAATGGACATTGTTATATTTTAGAGACGATAATCACGGAGCAGGTTTTTAATCATACCTCTGTGATGGCGTCTTGGTCCTGACCGCCGTCCTTTTAAGCCTAACCGGCTTCGGTGCCCCCTGTTGGTGAGTCACCGCGAGTTCGGCGGGGTGCCCCGATGGCCTTCCCTATAAAGCACAATACATGTGCGATGGGTAAGGCATAAAGAAGGGATCCTTCTTGGAAGTTAGGAATCCGGTTTTTACTTACATGTGACGCAGGGAGTGGGCTAGGATAACCGGCTATGATGTCCACCAAGGCACCGTCACAGCTTGCCTGGTAAAACGTCCTGTCGACGAGCTCCACAAATATGTCTGGATCTTCTTCAAGTCCGGGGTCGAGGGCCCGGTTGTGGTCCTCTGGCTGTGGAGGTGGGTTGTGGACCTCCCTCGCGGCTCTTCGTTGTTCCTGCTATGAATTAGCAAGTCAAATATCCGTGATGAAAGGATGCGTAAATGAATAGAGTTGAGTAAAAGATAACAACTCACCTAGCTTGGGGGGTTGTACATGGAAAATCCATCCCGTGGCTTGATACAGGTAAACTCCTCTTCTTCTCCTTTATACAAATCGGACAATATTTTAGCCAGGGTGGTGGCGGAGTCCGGACCTTTCCGACCGCAGCGGGTAGCATCGTCCTCTACATTAAAGTGCCACATGGGACGCCCCTGATACTGGAGTGGCTGCACTCCCGGCATTATGCATATTGACATAACCTCGATTATTGTCAATCCTGATTTGGCCAGAATTTTTATCCTACCAATCAGATAAAGGACCTCTCTATTATATTCCTCCTGAGGGCTCTAGGGACGCCAACTGCAACGTTTCTTCAGTGGGGCATTGGCAAACTCAGGAAGGCCTATCCAGATAGGGTCCGGAAGGGGGCCTCTATATAAAACCACTTCGAAGGCCAGTCTTCGGATATCTTCTTCGGAGTACCGGATAGGTATCCGGTTCCGGTGATGTGCCATACTTCGGCTCCGCCAACTTAGTATATTGACCTCTCCTGATTGCGAGGGACGAGGCAGAATAGCCTCTTCCATAGCTCGAAATGAGCTTCGCAGCCCAGAAATAGCTCACGAAGGGCTACATAACCTGCGATGTGCAGTATGGAGGCAGGAGTGAAGTTACGCAGCTGGAGGCCGTAGTACTCCAGGAGCCCGCGGAGGAACGGATGGATTGGAAATCCGAGCCCCTCGGCAAGTAAGGGACAAGGCATACTCGCTCCCCCTGGATGGGTTGGGGAAACACTCTGCTTGCTCCCCGCCATCATAAGTGGCTAGTCCAGCTCAGACGGGGACGAGATATGCAGGCGGGAGAAACCCCTGGGTCTGCAACTCCACCAACCGACTGTGGGATATGATGCACTTCACCCAATCACCTAGCTTAGCGCTGTGGGAGCGAGAGGAAGAGCTGTGGGGGCCGGCCATGATGGAAGGGTTTTTTCGGGTGCGCTCTGATGAATCCTCGCTTGGGGAAGATGGTGTGATGGATCTGAGGATCCCTGTCTCTTTAATAGACGATTTACTAACATGGTCAGGGTGGCAAATGTAAAAATGCCCCGACTTCTCGCATTCACTCGACACGTGGATACTTCCATTATTAAAATACAGAAGCCGAGGAGTGCAGCATTAATGGGAAGCCGAACACTACTCGTTACAACAGGTACTCTGGATTTGGAGAAGAACCCGCCTTGCAATGTCAAAGACAATCTGCATGCTAGACTCATCGTCAATGAAGCCTGGTTTAGGGGCTACTGAGGGAGTCCTGGATTAGGGGGTCCTCAGACAGTCGGACTATGTACTTGTGCCGGACTGTTGGACTATGAAGATACAAGATTGAAGACTTCGTCCCGTGTCCGGGTGGGACTCTCCTTGGCGTGGAAGGCAAGCTTGGCAATTCGGATGTATAGATCTCCTTCTCTGTAACCGACTCTGTGTAACCCTAGCCCCCTCCCGTGTCTATATAAACCAGAGGGTTTAGTCCATAGGACAACAACAATCATAATCATAGGCTAGCTTCTAGGGTTTAGCCTCTATGATCTCGTGGTAGATCAACTCTTGTAATACTCATATCATCAAGATCAATCAAGCAGTAAGTAGGGTATTACCTCCATAGAGAGGGCCCGAACCTGGGTAAACATTGTGCCCCCCGCCTCCTGTTACCATTAGCCTTAGACGCACAGTTCGGGACCCCCTATCCGAGATCCGCCGGTTTTGACACCGACAGCGTTGGGTGCAAGGATTTGTTATTTTGCGTGCAGGTACTACTAACAAAGTGTTGCGTGGTTCTCGTACTGGATTGATAAGCTTGGTTCTTATCTAATGGAAATACTTATCTCTACTATAATGCATCATCCTCTCCTCTTCGAGGAAATCCCAACGTAGCTCACAAGTAGCAATGCTTGGTCCCCGCAGTGCGACATACCTCGGCTCCTCCAACCACATGAATTTTTCCATCTCAGGAACATGACATTAAGCAGAAATATTTCCTCCAAAGCCCAAAGTGCACCTTGCATCCGAGGTACAATTCGCAAAGGGCGACGAATCCCAGGATGTGCAGGATTAAGTTGGGAGTTAGATGGTGGAGTTGGATCCCATAGAACTCTAGCAAGCCCCTAAGGAAGGGATGAATAGGGAATCCAAGACCCTAAGGAGGAAGGGGATGAAGCAAACTCGTTCCTCCCCATGTGGACATTATCCGCATGTGCTCGCCTGTCTAGGGATATCGAGCCGGGGCAAGTGGAAGTGAGATCTGAATCCGACAAATAGCCTTGGGTGGCAAGCCGATCTAGTTGAAAGCGGGTGATGGAACAACTTCCCTAGGCACCCATGAGAGGCCCATGCGGACGCGTTGAGGAACCTAGGGCGCTTGCCATTGCTGGAGCTCTCAAGCTAGCTTTGGGGAAAAGCTTTCCTATTGGGATGAGATGGGGAAAAGCTGGGGTACGGGGTTTGTTGTGACCCTAGCTAGTTAAATATCGTTAAACATGCAAGGGGAGGCGCTTGGACGTCTAGCCATTAATATGCTAGTTCCCTAACACGAAGATCAAGAAAAATTATAAAAAATAATCAGCAACCACAAGTGGTGGGACCCATGGCAAATCCCCAATGTAAGTCTTCGGATTACACGAAGAGACGGCTAATAGGTCTGATGCATGTTGAACCTCGAACCCTTGTTGAGGAAGCCGGGGATGTTATGAAAGTCTTGAAGCCAAACTCGAGCCGATAAAGGAGGAACTCGTCTGCCAAGCCGAAGAGATCAAGAGAAAGAAGCCATTCCGAGGAGCAAGAAGTAGTCTTCGGCTTCGAACACTAGTACAGGGGCTACCGACAGTTTTTGGACAAAGGGGTACTAACCCGTACGGCCCACAATACATGGGATGGGCTTATGGGCCGCCAATCATTAGAAGGAAGGACTCCAGAAGCTATGAACCTTGACATGATCAAGATGGGAACCTCCAAAGAATTGGCTTGTACTCCAAGGATTGTTCTATAGCCAACGTGTTGGCAACGGACCACGTGTCTTACCTAGATACCCCGGTGCATATATTAGATGAGGATTTTAGTCTTTAGAGGCACGATTACCAGCCTTAGGGTTTGGAAGACAATTATAGGATCTCGAGGTAGATCATCTTGTACTCTATACTCCATCACATCAATACAATCAAAGCAGGACGTAGGGGTTTCATTGGAAATATGCCCTAGAGGTAATAATAATTGTATTATTAAATTTCCATATTCAAAATTAAAGAGTTTATATTCTATGTTATAACTGCTATGATCCTGGAATATGCAATTCAATGGAAAAGTCATATTCAAGGATCTAGGAAGCCTGGTGGGATGCTTCTTCAACTTTGTCTTTTTCCATCTACGCATGCCCGGTGCTGGCAACACCGACGTGTGTCTTTGTCTATGACATGTCCCCGGGTTTGGCAAACCCGGTGCGACGCCTCATTAACAATGTCTTCTTCCTGACGCACCACTACTTTGACACCACTGCGCCCATTACTAAGTTGGCGCCTCCTTGCACCAACGGCTCCATGGTGACTTCATTGACAATGGTCATCCCGACTCGACATCGACCACGACGTTCTTCGCATGGCTACACCACCCTACACTCTCGGCTACCTCGACAACGGCACAAAGGGCTATCGCCTTGCTTGAGCAACCTCGTCGGTTTCCACTCCAGCCACAATTTCCGCAAAGCTTTGACCATTACGACTATGGGGGATGTCCGTCAGTTTACCTTCAGATTCTTCTCCAGTCTCACCGTTTGCATCGCTACCGTTGTGACTGCACAGGGATGTTGGCTATCGTGATTAGTTAGGAAATATGAGATAGACTAGGATTTGTTCTAGCTTGTCTTGTACTCCAAGTTGGTCATTGTACTCCTATATATGTGCCCACGAGGCTCAAATAATAAACATTGACTCCATCAATCCCTCTCTATTCCCTCCTAACAGGAAGTGCCGCAAGCGATACTACACGCTACTTCCATTTAGCTTAAATAGAGAACATACTACCCAATATAAGCGGTAGTACACGCGGTACTGGATTAGTGGAAGTACTACTTACAAGCGGTACTACCGCTGCCAAGAGCGGTACTACCAGTGGGTAGCCTAAGGACAAGTTTTCAGAAAAACAAAGTGGAACTCCAAAGAAGCGAGAAGGATGGTGGGTGCAAAAGGAAAATGTGTACATGATGATTCCACCCCAAACCTTTCTGATGCAGACCCCCTGTTTATAGTATGGTTTTCCTACGACTCAAGTCCACCAAAAAAGAAACACAGGAGAAATAACCGTCTTGACTCTATATCTCCGAGGGGCACGAATCGTCTTGTGTCATAGGATAGATTATCTGAAATGCTCAATGCACACAATTAGTCTGCAAGTGCATATTCTTCAATCACCAAAACCTCAAAGGGAGAAATATACCCTAACAATGGAGATGCCGGAACACAACAACGAGAAAAAGGAACAAAACCGGTAACTAGGATTTTGGTATAGTGAGCATGTGTTGACTCAAGAGGATACTGATGCTTCCTGGGTTTTGTAAAGTATCACAAAGCAAAGGGAACATCACATGATAACCAAAGGTTCACTTGATTATCATTCGTGTGCTCAGAGGGATCGATATGGACGCCCACGGTTCCTCTATCGGTCATTGGATGAAGGGGTTTCATACAGGTCTATGAGTTACCGAACCTACGGGTCACAAGATTAAGGCAATCACAACCTGCTGAGTGTTAGTAGGATGGGAGTGATGAGAGTACATTTGGGTAATTGTTTTATTAATATTTTGAAATAGTTCTGAGAGGATCCGGAAGTGTTCCGAGGTCACCGAAAGGGTTTCAATGAATATCGGGTAATACCGGGTATTACTAATAAATATATATTAGAGGAAAATGTTTCTGAGGATGTTAAGTTATATATATAATGGTCTAAAAGTATTCAGATCAATTTTATATTTTAATCAATATCAACATGCCTTAAAAGGCCAAAAGGTGGAAGTCAAGTTAGGCCACAAAGGCCCAAGAGGGGGAGGCTCCCCTTCCTATAAGGAAGGAGGCCGAATTGGGAAGGGGAGAAGAGTCTGACCCCTCCCCTAGGCCAGTGCACCAAGGGGGAAAGTTTGCCCCTTGGTGGCAGTTCTCCCTCTCCCCTCTAACCTATATATACTTGAGGTTTGGTGCTCTTTTGAACATACAATTTTTGGAGCCTCCTCTAGATCTTCAAGGTCTAGTTATAGTTGGTCCTAGTTGACTAATTAGAGTTAGGCTAATCCTCTTGTCCTGATAATTAGAAGTCTCATGTAGTTCTAATCTCCTCCCTCTAATTCTCCAGCGACGATTACCTCTAGATGGTGAAGCACCGCTGGATCGTGAAGGTTGCACGCTTGCAAGCAAGTAGAGAGGTTATGCTTTCGGTCTTCAGTTCAAGGGACTGTTTGTGGGCGGTTCACGGGATCATTCATTAACAGTTTGAGGGAATCCAAGTGCGATCTACACCAACACGTTCTTCTTCTGCTGCAACTTGGTGATGGTAACGATCGTGATCCCAACCCGTTATGCATCTTCATATTGGCGCGAATTTTTTTGTTCTCTACTATGTTTCCTAACAGTAGCATCATGAGTTTTTTTCTATGTAGGTGCAGGTTGCAATCTAGATCACATGTGGATGTGAGGGTTGATTTTCTTGCTATGCTTCCCTCGAGTGTTGCTTTGGTTCAGTTCATCGATAGTATGATGTAGCTTTGTTACAAGGTTCTAACTATCGATCGGCTTTGGCTATCGACGATCTGCTAACAGTTCCTTGGGCTTCATCATAGTCAAGAATAGTGAACCATTGTGTACACAAGAGGGTACCGAAGATGGATGACTGATACGTCCATTTTGCATCATGTTTTCCTACTGTTATTTATAATGTTTCGATCATTATAACACTTTGTGATGCAATTCTAATGCCTTTTGTCTCTTAATTTGCAAGATTTATATGAAGATGGAGATTGCCAGTAACTGGAATTCTGGACTTGAAAAATCTATATCAGAGATACCTATTCTGCACAACTCCAAATGACCTGAAATTTCACAGAGAACTTTTATGGAATATATAAAAAATACTACAGCAAAGAAGTACAAGAGGGGGCCCACTAGTTTCCCACAAGGCAACAGGGCATGGCCACCCCCTAGGCATGCCTTGATGCCTTATGGGGCCCCTGGCAGGTCTCTGACCCCCATCTTCTCCTATATGAAGGGTTTTGACCTAGGAAAAATCAAGAGAAGACTTTCAGGATGAAGCGCCACCGTCTCAAGGCGGAACCTGGGCGGCAACACTTTATCTCTTCGGTAGAGCGATTCCGCCGGGGACGCTTCCCTCTGGGAGGGGGAGATCGAAGCCATCGACATCACCAACAACCCTCCCATTGTGGGAGGATCAATCCTCATCAACATATTCACTAGCACCATCTCATGTCAAACCCTAGTTCGTCCCAAGTTTATGTGTTATTCCATAAGGGGATGATTTGGATCCATATGTTTCATCCTATGGTTAGATTTATCTTAATTCTTATTTCGTAGTTGTGGATGCTTACGAGAGGGGGTAATCATAAGTGGGAGGCTTTTTCAAGTAAGAATAGCACCCAAGCACCGGTCCACCCACATATCAAATTATCAAAGTAGCGAACGTGAATCAAAAAAACCCTGATGAAAGTAACTTGACGATAATTCCCATGTGTCCTCAAGAACACTTTGCTTGTTAGAAGAGAACTTTATGGCCTTTCCTTTGCTATAAAAATGATTGGGCTACCTTGTTGCACCTTTGTTACAATTGCTACTTGTTACTCGTTACAAATTACCTTGCTATCAAACTATCTATTACTGATAATCTCAGTGCTTGTGGAGAATACCTTGCGAAAACCACTTGTCATTTCCTTCTGCTCCTTGTTGGGTTTGACACTCTTACTTGTAGAAAGGACAATGATTGACCTCCTATACTTTTGGTTCATCAATAATCCTCTAGAGGGTCATGCGTATTAGACAAAGTTTGGTGTTGTGCTAGAGATTTTTAATTAAGTCTTTCCCGCACACACCCCGAAACTTAATCCAGCATCAAGAATTATCACCTTATGTTGTGGGCGTAGGTAGGTAGTATTATAGTTAAAACTGGTTAATGTGTAACTAAAAACTTTCTAAACCGATTATAGGACTTCTAACTTGGTTTTGTAGAGTATGCATACGATATGGTATAGCATTTCTCATGATAATGAGTTCATGTATATGATGGTTATATGTTGTAATGTTAAGTGGCCTACGCGTCATGGCATGATGGCAGGAGCCATGAGTTTGCCATGTTAATGTAAATATCATAAAGATAGCCAGCAGGTTATAGGTGAAGATGGCAAGCATACATAGAGGACCCTGATATGGAGAAGATGTACTACGGCACGGGATGAGGAGCTATAATTTCGTGCCATGGTGGAAATTCTGAATTCGATGCCACGACAATGTTTTCTGAAACAGTTTCCATGAGAACGTTTTCTAAAATTGCCACCATGACAGCATTTTTGAAGCGGCTGCCACGACAACGAAATATTGGTCGTCACGACGGTTCAACTGAAGATTGAAGATGATCACGGAGAATTCCCGACACCCAGGGCTATACCATATCATGCTTTCATGAATTACCTAAGATGTTTATCCCTATGTTTTTTGCACCCTTCGATTGCGCAGTAATAAATTATTAGGGTGATCTCTCAGATATAAAATCAAATTTAGAAGGTGCTCTTCCTAGTGTTGCAACCGTCTATGACGTTCTAGCATTTCGGAATAGGTCATGTCCACATGAGTACAAACGAGATGAGAGGTGTAAGACAGAGATGGTCAGACCATGTATGTAGATATCACTCGGTTATCTTGAAGTTCTGGCAGAAACGTTCTGAGGTTGGAGCACAACGCATTGAAAGATGAACAAGAATCATATGGTGATATAATCGACAATAGTTTGCCTACTGATCAAAATTCTCGTCATTGGTGATGTCCACATCAATGGCTAAGAACCAGATTTGGATCATGAACCACTCAACATTAATTATGAGAGATATTAAATTGAGTGGGAGTGCACTTTAAATTAATTTAGTTTAATCACTAGTGTAAACTAATTATGAACTATGTTTATGTGTAGTTTGCATTATAGTTATAGAATTATGGCTCACGGTTCCACCTTTGCTATTGAAATCGATTGACTATTATTTATCTAGTTGAATCTTTTACAACTGATAGGATTGTCCTCTAAGAGTGCCAATAAGGATTTTGTCCTACTGCATTCTTGCTCTCCTGCTAATGCTATGGATGACGAGACTTACGTCTTTCGATCCAAAAGGTTAAGAATTACATTATGGTCTCCTTACTTTTGAGAAACCCGAACTTAAAAATGTTTGGGGCAGTTATGTGATATTTTAGAACTGAAAATTGTTTTCAGAAACAAACAAAGGTTAAAGATATATGATCTAAAGAAGTATTCTGTTTGCAAGTCTAGTGAAGCTTTCAACTATGTTTGAGTGTGTAAGATCCGGAAGAACACCAATCATGAGTTGATGGTGAGAACTTAAAGAGAAAGAATGAAACCAAAGGATGTAATGAGACTTACATCCCTAGATAAGTTCAAGGCTCATGCCACTCTTAAAAGTTAGATGATTCTTCTATTGAGCGGGAGAAATATTGAAAATAAAACTATAAAAAGTTTAGATGCGGAAAGAAACAAACACTGGAATGTCCAGCTCAGGTATGAATGTCATACAAGTCATAAGATGAAGAAAAAGTTGGTCAAGTAAAGTGTGATTCTTCAGAATTGTGATTAAATTGTTAAACACTAAATTCTTCCGGAATTGTGGTTAAAAGTTGGTCACAAGGATACCGACTCGACTGCATGCTGTTGCAAATTGATGCAACAATTACTACAGCCTATTGACCAACAAATCAATGAGGTTAAAATATGTGTTGATTTTTTTTAAAAGTTATGATAATTTTTCATCAACATATTACCTCTGAATTTATTGTCATAATTCATCTTATAGTTTTGTACAATCTAGCCCATTGCATAGAAGTTGCAAGAGGTTGTTCATAAGAGAACCATAGTTGTTCGATGAAATGAACAAAAGGGACATACTCCTATTATGAATAGGATGTAAGTTTTGAATATTGATGATAGAATTAAAGATCCATAACACTGACGCTAAATGCCGCAAGACTAAGAGAGTACCACATATGTGTGGCACTGCATTTAGTCACATTGGAGAAACCGTCATGGAGAAATTCCACAATGATGGATTTTGAAGTCATATGATTACTAATCATCTGGCACTTGCAACTTTCTTCCAAATAGTGAAGTAAACTAACACACCATTCACAATCCATAAAGAACGAGCAACAAAATAATTATAAATATGCATATTAATACATGTAGTCCAATAAGTGTTGTTACAAGGAGTGGATTTATCCATCTTCGATGATGACTCAAGTAGATATTCACATTTACTAATTGAGGTATAGATCTGGATATTTTGAAATGTTTCAAAAGATTTTCAGAATGAAGTAGAAATTATTGTAAGAAGAAATTATGTTTCTACAATTGGATTGCAGAAAAGAATAATTGAGTTACAAATCTAGCGTATGTCTAATGGTCCGTGAAAAATATTTTATAGCTTGCACCTCCCAGAAACACTACTAAGAGTAGAGTGTTTTGAGTAGATGTAATCAAGCTATGTATGAGATGGTGCGATCAAAGATGACAATAATTATTTTGCCAATATTTTTTAGTGTGATGCTTTAGAGACTTTGGCTTTTACACTAAAAGAGCGCCATCAAATTTATTGAAATAAGTGTGACTTTGTAGGTTATCCCAAATGGTTGGATATTCCTCTATGACTACACCAAGGCAAAGTTTTTTTCTAGAGAGTGTGAAATTTTTGAAGATTGAAGAAAAAAATTTCTGCAAAAGAGTGAGTGGGAGGACAGTGCAACTCGACAAGATTGCAGAATCTTCGTGATGATGTCAAAGAAGAGAAACGCTAGAAGTGATTCTAGAATTTCCTACTGCGACTAATATCAAAGACTCTACATGCGATATAGAAACTTTAGTCAAACTTGCAGCTGAACCATCTAGGTTGGGAAAATTCGTGAAGACCTTCTTGGTATGCATATGAAATATTGTTGAAACAAACAATGAACCTATAATACACAAAGAAGCGTTGATGGGCCCTGACTCCGGAATTGGCTACACGCCAAAATAATCCAAGATAGTATCCGTACACATAATTCAAGTTTAGAACATAATGGACCCTCTGAAATACTTAAAGTCTAAAGTGTAGTGATGGATCTATATATTGACAATGATAAAAATGTTTTATAATGCTTGACTTGTTGCAGATTGTTGGGAAATGTTGCATGGAAAACAAAAAAATCTACGCACACGTAAGATCTATCCATGGAGATGCATACAAATGAGGGGAGAGTATGTCTACGTACCCTTGTAGACCGAAAGCGGAAGCGTTAAACAATGCGGTTGATGTAGTCGAACTTCTTCACGATCCAACCGATCGAGTACCGAACGTACAACACCTCCAAGTTCTGCACATGTTCAGCTCGGTGACGTCCTCGCCTTCCTGATCTAGCAAGGCGGGCAAAGTAGTGGATGACTTCTGGCAGCACGACGGCGTGGTGACGGTGATGGTGATGCTATCTCCGTAGGGCTTCGCCAAGCACTGTGAAAACTATGACTGAGGACGAACTAGAGAGAAGGGGGCACCGCACACGGCTTGGTTATCATTGGTGTGTCTTGCCCCTTCCCCTCCTCAAATATATATAGGTGGAGGGGGATGGGAGGCAGCCAAGGGGCTGCGGCATCCCTTGGGCACCTGCCTTGGCCGAATCCCCCCTTCCATATATAGCATGTGGGGGGAGGAAGGAAAAGGGGGATGGCTGCCTTTCCTCCCCTCCTTTGATGTGTGGGCAGGAGGAAGAGGTGCGCTCAGCCCCTGTGTGGGCTGGTGTGCCTCCCTCCTTGGTCCATAAGGCCCACCGCTTTACCAGTGGCCTCCCGGAACCCGTTCCAGCACTCCGATAATTATCTGGTGCAATCCAAAACCTTTTCGGTGACCAAATGCTATCATAAAATATATCAATCTTTACCTCTGGACCATTGCGGAGGTCCTCGTCATGTCCGTGATCTCATCCGAGACTCCGAACAACATTCGGTCACCAAATCACATAACTCATATAACACTATATTGTCAACGAACGTTAAGCGTGCAGACCCTACGGGTTCGAGAACTATGTAGACATGATCGAGACACCTCTCCGGTCAATAACCAATAGCGGAACCTGGATGCCCATATCAGTTCCTACATATTCTACGAAGATCTTTATCGGTCGAACCATTATGCCAACATACATAATTCCCTTTGTCCATCGGTATGTTACTTCCCGAGATTCGATCGTCGGTATCCCTATACCTAGTTCTATCTCATTACTGGCAAGTCTATTTAATCTTTCCGTAATACAACATCTTGCAACTAAATCATTAGTCACTTTGCTTGCAAGGCTTCTTATGATGTGTATCACCGTGAGGGCCCAGAGATATTTATTTGACATGAAGAAAGCAATAGCAATAAAACTGAACGATCATTATGCTAAGCTAACGGATGGGTCTTGTCCATCTCATCATTCTCCTAATGATGTGATCCTGTTATCAAATGACAACACATGTCCATGGTTAGGAAGCCTCAACCATATTTAATAATGAGCTAGTCTAGTAGAGGCTCACTAGGGACACGGTGTTTGTTTATGTATTCACACATGTATTTAAGTTTCTGATCAATACAGTTCTAGCATGAATAATAAACCTTTATCATGAATAAGGAAATATAAAATAACAACTTTATTATTGCCTCTAGGGCATATTTCCTTCAGTCTCCCACTTGCACTAGAGTCAATAATCTAGTTCACATCGTCATGTGATTAACACCCATAGTTCACATCGCCATGTGACTAACACCCGAAGAGTTTACTAGAGTCAATAATCTAGTTCACCTCGCCATGTGATTAACACTCAAAAGAGCACTAAGGTGAGATCATGTTTTGCTTGTGAGAGAGGTTTAGTCAACGGGGCCGCCACATTCAGATCCATATGTATTTTGCAAATTTCTATGTCTATAATGCTCTGCATGGAGCTACTCTAGCTAATTGCTCCCACGTTCAATACGTATCCAGATTGAGACTTGGATTCATCAAGATCAGTGTCAAAGCTTGCATCGATGTAACTCTTTACGACGAACTCTTTATCACCTCCATAACCGAGAAATATCTCCTCAGTCCTCTTAGGTAACTAAGGATAATTTTGACCGATGTCCAGTGATATACTCTTGGATAACTATTGTACCCCCTTGCCAGACTTATGGCAAGGTACACAATAGGTCTGGTACACAGCATGGCATACTTTATAGAACCTAAGGTTGAGGCATAAGGGATGACTTCCATTCTCTCTCTATCTTCTGCCATGGTCGTGCTTTGAGTCTTACACAACTTCACACCTTACAATATAGGCTATAACTTCTTCTTTGACTGATCCATTTTGAACTCCTTCAAAAATTTGTCAAGGCATGTACTCATTGAAAATCTTATCAAGCGTATTGATCTATCTCTATAGATCTTGATGCCTAATATGTAAGCAGCTTCACTGAGGTTCTTCATTGAAAATTTCTTATTCAAGTAACCTTTTATGCTATCCAGAAATTCTATATCATTTCCAATCAGCAATATGTCATCCACATATAATATTAGAAATGCTACAAAGTCCCACTCACTTTCTTGTAAATACAGGCTTCACCATAAGTCCATATAAAACCATATGCTTTGATCACCTCATCAAAGCGTATATTCCAACTCCGAGATGATTGCACCAGTCCATAGATGGATCGCTGGAGCTTGCACACTTTGTTAGCACCTTTAGGATCGACAAAACCTTCTAGTTGTATCATATACAACTCTTATGTAAGAAATCCATTAAGGAATGTAGTTTTGACGTCCATTTGCCAGATTTCATAATCATAAATGCAGCAATTGCTAACATGATTTGGAAAGACTTAAGCATTGCTACGGGTGAGAAAGTCTCATTGCAGTCAAAATTTTGAACTCTTCGAAAACCTTTTGCGACAAGTCGAGCTTTGTAGATAGCAATATTACCATGAGTGTCAGTCTTCTTCTTGAAGATCCATTTATTCTCTATGGCTTGCCGATCATCAGGAAAATCCACCAAAGTTCACACTTTGTTCCCATACAAGGATCCTATCTCAGATTGCATGGCCTCAAGCCATCTGTCAGAATCTGGGCTCATCATAGCTTCTTCATAGTTCTGGTTGACCTATGAGGTTCTATAGTAACATGACTTCCAGAATAGGATTGCCGTACCACTCTGGTGTTGATCGTGCTCTGCTTGACCTATGAGGTTCTATAGTAACTTGATCTGAAGTTTCATGACCATTATCATTTGCTTCCTCTCTGATTGGTGTAGACATCATGGGAACGGTTTTCTGTGATATGCTACTCTCCAATTCGAGTGAAGGTACAATTACCTCATCAAGTTCTACTTTCCTCCCATTCACTTCTTTCGAGAGAAACTCCTTCTCTAGAAAGGACCCAAACTTAGCAACAAAGATCTTGCCTTTGGATCAGCGGTAGAAGGTGTACCCAATAGTTTCTTTAGGGTATCCTATGAAGAGACACTTCTCTGATTTGGGTTCGAGCTTATCTGGCTGAAGCCTTTTGACATAAGCATCGCATCCCCAAACTTTAAGAAACGACAGCTTAGGTTTCTCGCCAAACCACAGTTCATACGGTGTCGTCTCAATGGATTTAGATGGTGCCCTATTTAACATGAATGCAGTTGTCTCTAGTTCATAACCTCAAAATGGTAGTGGTAAATCGGTAAGAGACATCATAGATCGCACCATATCTAATAAAATACAGTTACGACGTTCGTACACACCATTACGCTGTGGTGTTCCAGGTGGCATGAGTTGCGAAACTATTCCACATTGTTTAAATGAAGGCCAAACTCGTAACTAAAATATTTGCCTTCACGATCAGATCGTAGTGACTTTATTTTCTTGTTATGACGATTCTCCACTTCACTCTGAAATTATTTGAACTTTTCAAATATTTCAGACTTGTGTTTAATCAAGTACATATACCCATTCCTACTCAAATCATATGTGAAGGTCAGAAAATAATGATACCCGATGTGTGCTTCAACACTCATCGGACCACAAACATCGATATGTATTATATCCAATAAGTCATCAGCTTGCTCCATTGTTTCGTAGAACGGCGTTTTAGTCATCTTGCCCACGAGGCATGGTTCGCAAGTATCAAATGACTCATAATCAAGTGATTCCGAAAGTCCATCTGCATGGAGTATCTTCATGCGCTTTACAGCAATATGACCAAAACGGCAGTGCCACAAGTATGCTGCACTATTATTATCAACTTTGCATCTTTTGGCATCAATATTATGAATATGTGTATCACTACGATCTAGATTAAATAAACCATTTACATTGGGTGTATGACCATAGAAGGTTTTATTCATATAAACAGAACAACAATTATTCTCTGACTTAAATGAATAACCGTATTGCAATAAAGATGATCCAATCATATTCATGCTCAACGCAAACACCAAATAACATTTATTTAGGTTCAACACTAATCCCGAAGATAGAGGGAGTATGCGATGGTGATCTTATCAACCTTAGAATCGCTTCCAACACACAATGTCACCTCGCCCTTGATACATCTCCAACATATCTATAATTTTTGATTGTTACATGCTATTATATTATCTGTTTTGGATGTTTTATATGCATTAATATGTTATTTTATATTATTTCAGGACTAACCTATTAACCTAGGGCCTAGTGCCAGTTGTTGTTTTTTCCTTGTTTTTGAGCTCCGTAGAAAAGGAATACCAAACGGAGTCCAAACGGAATAAAACCTTCACGGTGATTTTTCTTGGACCAGAGACGTCCCGGAGACTTGAAGATCAAGTAAGAAGAGCCACGAGGCAACGACAAGGGGGGAGGGCGTGCCAGGGGGTTGGGCGCGCCCTCTGCCTTGTGGACCCCTCATGACCCCCTGACCTAATTCTGCATCCTATATTGTAATATCCCAATTTTCAATTTGGATGTTATACATAGATCATCATATGCATACCATATTTATTCTTGCATTTTTGTTGAGATCCTATAAAACTTAAGCAACTCAAGGACCCAAGGAGAGAGTTGGAGGTTTCACAAAAATCATATTTGGATTTATTTCAAATTTGAAGAAATGATCAATTTGATTTTATTATTTTTCTCACCAATTATTTCAAATATTAAAAATAAATGAGAGAAGATAATATGACTTCTTCAGATTAAGAGAAATATTGGAGAAAGAATTTTAAATCAAATTATGATTTTATTTGTATTTTATTTGCTATTTTATTTGAATTAGAAAAATATACATTTTTGAAAATTGCATTTTTAGGCCAGAAAAATGTTCACTTTGTTCTAAATATTTTATTTAGATGGTGAAAATTTTTTTTGAAATTTTTTTAAAAAAATTATATTTATTAGGAATTTTTCTTCAGGCGTAATTTTTTTTAAAGTTCTCCGTCGACCGACTGGGCCGAAGGCCCAGCCACGCGCGCCGCTGCCTTTCCTGCAGCGGGAGTCCGCGCCGTCGCAACTGGTCGTGTCCGAGGCAGACACGCCTCCCGAGGCCGAGGTCGACACCCCTTGCCCAAATCTCACCTCCCCGGCCCCTTTATAAGCCGCCGCACCCCGCCGCCCCCTCCACCGCATCGATGCCGCCGCCCGCAGTAGCAGCAGCAGCACAGCTCCCCGTCGTCGCCCGCCTCGCGCCGCCGCCCACGTCACCCTGCCTCGTCGTTCATCGACGTCGCCGTTGACCCCGCCGTCGTCACCGGTTTTTCTCGAACCGGTGCGAACTGGATCGCCCGTATTTTTAGGTTTTCGCGGTTTTGTTTTAGATCGTTTTTTCTTTCGGTTTAGTTTATTAGCGGATGTTCGTCCGTTCATTTGTCTTAACGAACACTATTTGTCGGATTAGTTCAGACAGCGAACGTTCATTCATTAGTCTTTTTCTTTTAAGTTTATTTTCGGTCAGGGATTTATCCATGATTATTTTTATCGCGATTTAGCCCCTGATCTTTAAACTAGCATAACTTTTTACTCGTTTATGCAAATTAGATGAAACCAGCGCCTAAATCTTCGTATCATTCTGTTCTTTTCAGTTAATCAACTTGAACATGATTTTGGTACTGTGAAATTTGAGTTTAGTCCAGATTAGTAGACGATCTTGTTTCGTTCGTATTTTGAGTTTCGTTGCTCCGTTTGAGTTGAATCTTTTTGCGAATCGTAGATAATCATATGTACCTACTATTAAGATCTAATTCACATCTTTTTGCTTGTTTCGTGTTCGATTTGGATCTTTTCTCGGTTTTTCCTGTGTTTCGTTTGAGTGATTGCTTATGTATGCTATTGTTTGTCTATGCTAGATTTCCCGGAGCGCGAAGCTTGTTACTACAAATCTCTAGAGTTTGTAGATCGTCAACAAGGCAAGTTACACTTTGATCATACTTCTTTATACCCAGTTTTTACTATGCATTAGTATTGCCCCGCAAATATTTTGCATGAGTAGGATTGGGAACATGTGGTTTTGGCTGTACTGTTTGAGGTAGGAACTTAATAGCTTTTGATCACCCCGGGAATATACGTTATGCTTATTATTCCTAGCCATGCTTGTAGACGGGGATTTGATTGTGATTCACACATGGAAGTTTGAGAGTTATTTAATTATGGACAACATTAAGGTGGCAACATTAACACACATCTGGGTGGATTGGTTGAGGCACCTGGGGAACCCAGTGTTGCCTATTTTTGGAAATCCTGGAGTACCCGTGTGATTATCCTATGGAATGCCACCCAGGCTCAAAGGGATCATAAGATTATTCATGCTAGAAACTTCCGTGTGTAGCCACAAGCCATTATGGGCTCTGGCATAGTTGAGTAAGTTGCTTGAGCTCTTGAAGAGGTAGACTAGCAGATGTAGAGGGTTGTAGGTTGTACTGTCTATCCGGAGTAGAGAGTTAATGCTTCAGAAAGGCTATGTCTCGATCATCCGATCATGGATGCGGTCGAGTCTTGTGGGGAAAAGTGCACAAACCTCTACAGAGTGTGTAAACTAATCATGGTTAGCTTTATGCAAAATCATGAAACTTACAGCCTCCACCAGCCAAATATTGCATGTAGATATAGTTCTTGCGTTTCATTGCTTTTCAATGTAACTATGGCAGCATATTCCATGTGCTGACATTTTTCGGGCTACAACGTCTTATGTTGTAGACTACTCAGACGACGAATAAGGTGTGATAGGTTGTTGTTTTGCACTCAGCTATGCCGTTGGAGTTGGTGGACTCATTTACCTTTTAAGTCTCCGAAGTTATCTAGTTTAGATGGCCTTCAGCCATGATTCTTTTGTAATCATACTCTTTATGAGGACTCGATGTAATAAGTGTGTGATTGAAACTCTGTTATAATTCCTCGAGTACTGTGCATGTTAGCATTACCGATCCAGGGATGACACTGATGCACAGAGACTTGACTGTTTGAGGTCTGGTCGCTACAAGATGGTATCAAAGCACACACTTACTATAGGATACGACCACTAGAATGAGCCACATGATTTATCTTCTCTACTCATTTCTATTTCTCCTCTCTTTCTACTCTATGGATGGCAGATCCCAGGAACAAGTTCACTCAGCCGGATGACGACACTCCTTTCAGAAAGCACTTGAAGGAAGTCACTAAGTATCTGAAGATTGGTTTACCAAGCTTCACGGGGACTTTCTCTACATCGGTACCGGAAGAGGAGCGCTAGAAGATCAAAGTATGGATACCTGGGAGGACCTTTGCGCCAACAACGGAGCCTATTGATTTCTACCTGGATGCACCAAGCTGGAATATTGGAAAGAGCATGGCCGCACATATCACCTTTGGACGCATATGTGAAGTGTATCACAAGGAGCTGGAGAATACCATTTACCAGATATGTGGCCGCAGAGATGGCAGATGGGAGATGATTCGCACCAAGAGGGATGGATCAATTGCAGCTTACATTCAAGAGATGGGAGATCATATTCATCGACAGGAGAATCAACAAATTATCCACATGAAGAAGATCAAGAAACTGGTGAGGAGAAACAACGAGCTGGAGGAGGAACTCAAGTCTACACGCGATGGATATGAGGAATACATTGCCGTACTACTGGAGAAGAATGAAGACCTGAAGAAGAAGCTAGGAGTATTCATGGGAGACCATGCACCAAAGAAGTAGTACAACCACCCAGGAGAATACATCATCATCGACGGCACCGACTCCGATCTTGATAGTGATGACGATTATGTTGGTGAAGTTGGAGCAGCTATCATGGAGTCTTGCTCTGATGAAAATTTCTAGACGACCACCAATGTAATTAGTAGTATTTCCCTCCAAGTAGTAGCAACTATCGAGTTTGTAATCATAGGTTAGACCGCTTTGTGTGATCTTGTGTGCTACCTATTGAAGTGAAAATTGATTGTGTTAGTCTCATGAGCATTATGGGTAGTGAATCCCTCTTAGACCCCATTCTATTCTGTTTTCTCACCCCTTCTAACCCATCAGATGCCTCCGAGACGTGACAACGGATTTGCCTTCCCACCGGAGCTCACTCAGTTGATCCAGCAGCAGAATACCTTGATGCAGTTATTAGTTCAGAATCAGAACCAAGGCAACAACAACAACAACAACCCACCACCACCACGCCCGGTTTATCACTTAGCCCGCTTCCTAAGGTTGAATCCGCCGGTGTTCTCTAGTAGCACCGAGCCGATTGTTGCAGATGATTGGCTCCGCAAGATTGGAAGGGAGCTGACCACTGCAAGATGCACTGATGCGGAGAGAGTGCGTTTTGCCGCACATTAGCTTGATGGACCCGCAGCATCATGGTGGGAGAGTTTCACAGCCACTTACCCCATTGACACTGTTACATAGGATCAATTTCAGCAGGCTTTCCGCACTGTCCATGTTTCAGCAGGAGCTATGAACATGAAGAAGCGTGAGTTTCACAACTTGCGCCAAGGAGGATGTACAGTGGGCCAGTATGTGGATGAGTTTAGCAAGTTAGCACGCTATTCCCCTGATGACGTAGCTACAGATGCCGCTAAGCAGGAGAAGTTTCTGGAAGGACTGAATGATGAGCTGAGCATGAAGTTGATGGTGGCAACATTCAACAACTACCAGGAGTTGGTAGATAGGGCACTTATGTTTGAAGGAAAGCAACAATAGATTGATAATCACAAGAGGAAGTATGGACATGGGAGGTACACTTCAGGAGCTCAGCAGAAGCCCCACTATTCCCCGTACTCGGGAGGACATACCCACAACCATGGAGGCCATAACCATGGAGGACACACACACAACGGAGAAAGTTCACACAACCACAGTGGCCCCAAGAATGGCAATAGGAATGGAGGAAGCAGCAGCCAAAACCGTTCCAACCCTTCGACACCAGCCAAGAGGGATCTGAGCCACGTTACCTGTTTCAAGCGCAAGAAGAGTGGACATTATGCCAATGAATGTCCTAAAGCGAAGAATGGAAATGGCAATGGGGGTTCTGCCAAGAAGCCCAACCCCTTCACCAAAGGGGCAGGTGAACCACATAAGCGTGGAGGAGACTGAGGATCAACCTGACGCAGTTGTCGGTAAGTTTTTGATTAATGCATTTATCGCACTTGTTCTTTTTGATACTGGTGCATCGCATTCATACATATCAAGGGGATTTGTGGACAAGTTTAAATTGCCAACCCTAGCCCTTAGGTCACCCATGTTAGTAAGCTCGCCAGGAGCCGAGTATATGGCCAACCGATGGTGTGATCGGTTACCCTTAACCATTGGTAGCCATGTGTTTCCCTTAGACCTAATAATTTTGGAGTCACAAGGTTTGGATATAATATTAGGCATGGATTGGTTATCGAAGTATGGAAGAAACATTGATTGTGCTAGTAAGTCGATATTCCTCACCACCCCGGAAGGAAGGAGGATCAAGTATGTACCCCGGCATGTGCCGAAGAGGACTCAAGTGAACTCCTTATCACGAGTTGTACAAGAGGAAGTACCAGTGGTGAAGGATTACCCTGACGTATTTCCATAGGAGTTACCAGGCATGCCACCGGATTGAGACATTGAGTTTTTGATTGAGCTATTGCCAGGCACCGGGCCAATATCAAAGAGACCATATTGGATGCCCGCACAAGATTTGGAAGAAATTAAGAAGCAGATTAAGGAGTTACTGGATAAAGGTTACATTCGACCAAGTTCATCACCTTGGGGAGCCCAGTGCTTCTAGTGGAGAAGAAGGATGGATCTTTAAGGATGGTTGTTGATTATCGTGCGTTGAATGAGGTGATGATCAAGAACAAATACCCTCTGCCGATGATCAATGATTTGTTTGACCAGTTACAAGGAGCTAAAGTTTTCTCTAAGATTGATCTTTGATTAGGTTATCACCAGTTGATGATCCGAGAGCAGGATATACCAAAGACAGCTTTTATCACAAGGTACGGGCTATATGAGTATACCGTTATGTCATTTGGTCTAACTAACGCGCTTACCTATTTTGTGAACATGATGAACAAAGTGTTTATGGAGTGTTTGGATAAGTTCGTCGTGGTGTTCATTGATGATATATTGGTCTACTCGAAGAACGAAGAGGAGCATAAGGAGCATTTGTGTTTGGTTCTTAAGAAGCTCAGAGAACATCAGTTGTATGCCAAGTTCAGCAAATGTGAGTTTTGGTTAAAGGAAGTTGGATTTCTCGGACATGTTATATCCGGAGAAGGAATAGCAGTAGACCTACCAAGGTTGCTTCTGTGACTAAATGGGTGGCACCCACATCAGTTGGAGAGATCAGAAGTTTTCTTGGACTCGCAGGTTATTATCGGAGGTTCATTGAGAATTTCTCCAGGATTGCAAAGCCCATGATGGTGTTATTGAAGAAGGACACCAAGTTTAAATGGACTGAGGAGTGTGAAGACAGTTTTTAGGAGTTGAAGAAACGTTTGGTTAGAGCCCCAGTGCTGATTCTCCCAGACCAACGGAAGGATTATCAAGTATATTGCGATGCTTCATGTCGAGGACTTGGAGTGGTGCTTATGCAGGAAGGGAGAGTTGTCTCGTATGCCTCACGATAGCTTGAACCTCATGAGCTGAATTATGCTACGCATGACTTGGAGTTAGCAGCCGTAGTGCATGCACTGAAGACATGGAGACATTTTCTCATAGGAAACCATTGTGAGGTATACACGGATCATAAGAGTTTGAAATATATCTTCACACAGAAGGAGTTGAACCTCATGCAAAGGAGATGGTTGGAGCTCATCAAGGATTATGATATGAAATTGCACTATCATCCCGGAAAGGCCAATGTCGTAGCAGATGCGTTGAGCCGCAACAGTTATGTTAACAGGCTCATAACCGAAGGATTTCCTAAGGAGTTAGTAGATGATCTTCGAGACTTATGTTTGGAGATAGTTCCGAGAGGTTATGTTGCAACATTGGAAATTCAGTCCATTTTGATGGGTAAGATTAGAGAAGCCTAGAAGATTGACAAGGAGATTGCCGAGATAAAGGAAAGGATGAGCAAAGGAAAGGCTAAAGGATTTCGTGAGGATGAGCACGACACTTTATGGTTTGACGATCACGTATATGTGCCTAATGACCCCGAGATTAGGAAGTTGATTCTGCAGGAGGCCCATGATTCGCCGTATTCGATTCACCCAAGAAACACTAAGATGTATCTGGATTTGAAGGAAAGTTTCTGGTGGACCGGAATGAAGAAGGATATTGCCGAGTATGTAGCAGTATGTGATGTATGTCAGAGAGTTAAAGAAGAGCATCAGAAGCCAGCTGGATTACTACAGCCAAGGCCAATACCCGAATGGAAGTGGGATAAACTTGGCATGGATTTTATCACTAGATTGCCCAGGACTCGCTCAGGCTATGACTCTATCTGGGTTGTAGTCGATCGTTTGACGACAGTAGCTCATTTCATCCCGGTGAAGACCACTTATACGAGTGCTAAGTTAGCAAAGATATACATGACCATGATCATATGTCTGAACGGAGTTCTGAGGACCACTGTATCATATAGAGGAACCCAGTTTACTGCAAAGTTTTGGAATCACTTGCATGAGACTTTGGGTACCAGGCTAGAGTTCAGTACAGCCTTTCATCCACAGACGGATGGACGGACCAAGAGAGTTAATCAAATTCTAGAGGACATGTTGAGAGCTTGTGCGCTAGATTATGGATCTAGTTGGGACAACAATTTGCCATATGCAGAGTTTTCTTATAACAAGAGTTATCAAGCTAGTTTGAAGATGGTCCCTTTCGAAGCTTTGTATGGAAGGAGGTGCATGACACGGTTGGATGAAGTTGGAGATCGACAGTTCTTTGGACCAGATTTAATCAAAGACTCTGAAGAGAAGGTTAAGTTGATTCGCAACAGACTCAAGGTGGCCCAGTCCAGGCAGAAGATTTATGCGGATACTAGACGCAAGGAGATATTTTATGAAGTCGGAGACAGAGCATATCTTCGTGTGTCCCCTCTTTGAGGAGTTAAGCGTTTTGGAGTCAGGGAAAGCTAGCACCACGTTTTGTGGGACCATATAGAGTTTTGGAACGCATGGGAGAAGTTGCCTACAAGGTGGAATTGCCATAAGGATTGTCAGGAGTTCACGATGTGTTTCACGTTTCCCCGTCAAAGAAGTGCCACGCAGCGACGACCGACATTCCTCTGAGAGATACCGTGCCACTGGAAGCAATTAGTTAGATAGTGATTTGACCAATAAGGAGAAGCCAGTCAAGATTCTCGAGTTTTCCAGTCGAGTTACTCGCAGCAAGGTTATCAAGTTTTGCAAAGTTTAGTGGACCCACCATACCGAGGAGGAAGCCACCTGGGAGTGAGAAGAAGATCTTCGTAGAGACCACCCAAACCTTTTTGCTGACCAACCCGAATCTCGAGGGCGAGATTCATCTTAAGGGGGGTAGGTTTGTAACATCCCAATTTTCAATTTGGATGTTATACATAGATCGTCATATGCATATCATATTTATTCTTGCATTTTTGTTGAGATCCTAGAAATCTTAAGCAACTCAAGGACCCAAGGAGAGAGTTGGAGGTTTCACAAAAATCATATTTCGATTTATTTCAAATTTGAAGAAAGGATCAATTTGATTTTATTATTTTCTCTCCAATTATTTCCAATATTAAAAATAAATGAGAGAAGATAATATGACTTCTTCAGATTAAGAGAAATATTGGAGAAAGAATTTTAAAATCAAATTATGATTTTATTTGTATTTTATTTGCTATTTTATTTGAATTAGAAAAATATGCATTTTTGAAAATTGCATTTTTAGGCCACAAAAATATTCACTTTGTTCTAAATATTTTATTTAGCCGGTGAAAATTATTTTTGGCATTTTTAGAATTTTTATATATTCTATTAGGAATTTTTCTTCGGGCGTAATTATTTATTTATTTTTTTAAAAAGTACTCCGTCTCCCGACTGGGCCGAAGGCCCAGCCGCGCGCGCTGCCGCCTTTCCCGCAGCGGGAGTCCGCGCCACCGCCGCCGGTCGTGTCTGAGGCGGACATGCCTCCCGAGGACAAGGCTGACGCCCCCTCCCCCGAGTCTCGCCTACCCGTCCCCTTTATAAGCCGCCGCACCCCGCCGTCCCCTCCACCGCATCGCTGCCGCCACCCGTAGCTGCAGCAGCAGCAGCATATCGCCCCGCTGTCGCCCGCCTTGCGCCGCCGTCCATGTCACCCTGCCTCGCGTTCGCCGACGCAGCCATTGATCCTGCCACCGTCGCCGGTTTTTCTCGAACCGGTACGAACCAAATCGCCTGGTTTTTTTTTTAGGTTTTCGCAGTTTTGTTTTGGATCGGTTTTTCATTCGGTTTAGTTTATTTAGTGGACGTTCGTTCGTCTTAATAAACGCTATTCATCGGATTAGTTCAGACAGCGAATGTTCGTTTGTTAGTCTTTTTCTTTTTAGTTTATTTTCGGCCAGGGACTTATCCACGATTATTTTTATCGCGATTTAGCCCCTGATCTTTAAACTAGCATAACTTTTTATCCGTTTATCCAAATTAGATGAAACCAGGACCTAAATCTTCATATCGTTCTGTTCTTTTCAGCTAACCAACTTGAACATGATTTTGGTACTGTAAAATTTGAGTTTAGTCCAGATTAATAAACGATCTTGTTTCATTCGTATTTCGAGTTTCGTTGCTCCGTTTGAGTTGAATCTTTTTGCGAATCATAGATAATCATATGTACCTACTGTTACGATCTAATTCACATGTTAATATTGTTGTTAGGTTTTGACTCTTCATAGTTTAATCTGTTTGCTTGTTTCGTGTTCGATTTGGATCTTTTCTCGGTTTTTCCCGTGTTTCGTTTGAGTGATTGCTTATGTATGCTATTGTTTGTCTATGCTAGATTTTCCGGAGTGCGAAGCTTGTTACTAGGAATCTCTAGAGTTTGCAGATCGTCAGCAAGGCAAGTTACACTTTGATCTACTTCTTTATACCGAGTTTCTACTATGTATTAGTATTGCCCCTCAAATATTTTGCATGAGTAGGATTGGGAACATGTGGTTTTGGTTGTAGTGTTTGAGGTGGGAACCTAATACCTTTTGATCACCTCGAGAATATACGTTATGCTTATTATTGCTTAGCCATGCTCGTAGACGGGGATTGGATCGTGATTCACACATGGAAGTTTGAGAGTTATTTAATTATGGACAACATTAAGGTGCCAATATTAATACTCATCTGGGTGGATTGGTTGAGGCACCTAGGGAATCCAGTGTTACCTGTTTTTGGAAACCCCGAAGTACCCGTGTGATTATCCTATGGAATGCCACCCAGGCTCAAAGAGATCATAAGAATATTCATGCTAGAAACTTCCGTTTGCAGCCACAAGCCATTATCGGCTCTTGCATAGTTGAGTAAGTTGCGTGAGCTCTTGAAGAGGTAGACTAGCAGATGTAGAGGGTTGTAGGTGGTACTGTCTACCCAGAGTAGAGAGTTAATGCTTCATAAAGGCTATGTCTTGATCATCCGATCATGGATGCGGTCGAGTCTTGTGGGGAAAAGTGTGCGAACCTCTACAGAGTGTATAAACTAATCATGGTTAGCCGTGTCCCCGGTTATGGACTTCTTGAGTATCTGGTACTTGAATCTATTGATGTGATCTCAACATGTTACTTTAATTAATTGATTTGGGTTAATGAGGATACTGTAAATTGGGATTTGAGTTGGGGTTACCTTCTCAAATAATGGGCAACTTGGGAGTAGTTAAATAAATTTATTCCTTTGTTGTAGGGAAAAACTAGCTTTATGCAAAATCATTAAACTTACAGCCTCCACCGACCAAATGTTGCATGTAGATATCGTTCTTGCGTTTCATTGCTTTACAGTGTAACTATGCCAGCATATTCCATGTGCTGACCCATTTCAGGCTGCAACGTCTTATGTTGCAGACTACTCAGACGACAAATAAGGTGCGATAGGTCGTTGTTTTGCACTCAGCTATGCCGTTGGAGTTGATGGACTCATTTACCTTTGAATCTTCAACAGTTATCTAGTTTAGATGGCCTCCAGCCATGATATTTTTGTAATCATACTCTTTATGAGGACTCGATGTAATAAGTGTGTGATTGAAACTCTGTTATAATTCCTAGAGTACTGTGTGTGTCAGCATTACCGATCCAGGGATGACACTGATGGACAAAGACTTGACCGTTTGAGGTCTGGTCGCTACATATATATTCACATATATTCCCAAATCACCAGAGGCATCCACGAAAACACTTCTCCACCACCGCAACCTTCTGTTCCCGTGAGATCCCATCTAGGGGCCTTTTCTGGCATCTTGCCGGAGGGGGATTCGATCACAGAGGGCTTCTACATCAACTCTATTACCCTTCCGATGAAGCGTGAGTAGTTTACCTCAGACCTATGGGTCCATATCTAGTAGCTAGATGGCTTCTCCTCTCTCTTTGATTCTCAATATCATTTTCTCCTTGATGTTCTTGGAGATCTATCCAATGTATTCTTCTTTTGCGGTGTGTTTGTCGAGATCCGATGAATTGTGGATTTATGATCAGCTTATCTATGAATATTATTTGAATCTTCTATGAATTCTTATATGCATGATTTGATATCTATGTAATTCTCTTCGAACTATCTGTTTAGTTTGGCCAACTAGATTGGTTTGTCTTGCAATGGGAGAAGTGCTTAGCTTTGGGTTCAATCTTGCGGTGTCCTTTCCCAGTGACACTAGGGGCAGCAAGGCACGTATTGTATTGTTGCCATCGAGGATAAAAAGATGGGTTTACATCATATTGCTTGAGTTTATTCCTCTATGGCATGTCACCTTACTTAAAGCGTTACTCTGTTCTTTATGAATTTAATACTCTAGATGCAGGCAGGAGTCGGTCAATGTGTGGAGTAATCTATACCTACTAATAAAAGAAATAGGTATTTTTAGTCTGTCATGCTATTTTATAGAAACCCCCTAACTTTTTTGACATTAAACCCGCAGTAGATATCAAATGTTTTTTAAAATACTCATATCTTCTAAACCGTAACTCCAAATTTAACATGTTATATGTGAATTTTGATTAGAAAAATATGTAGAATTTGAATATGACGTTATTTTACCTGTTAATAATTTAAAAATAAATACTATCTAGGGTGCAATCTTAATCAATAATGCATTATCCGTCTGTTTTTGTCGCTTTCCTTTTCCGGCCCGTAACAATACCTCATTTCACACATGACATGAATAAATGCATGATAACTTGCCTGTTTCTTTGTACGGATTAAATCTATATGCAAGCTGTGTTGATATAGAATACCTGTGAAATCTTGAACTGCGCTTTTGTAGGCTAAGACCATTTTTGTAAATTAAGGGCATGTGGTACTTTTTTTCTCCCGTTGCAACGCACGGGCCTTTTTGCTAGTAGTAGTAGATGCAGGTAGGAGTCGGTCTACCAAACACGGATGTGATTCCTATATTTCATAATCATTGCCTTGGATATTGTCATAACTTTGCGCTTTTCTATCAATTGATCGACAATGATTTGTTCACCCATCGTACTATTTGCTATCTTGAGAGAAGCCCTCTAGTGAAACCTATGGCCCCTAGGTCTATTTTCCATCATATTAGTTTCCGATCTACTATTTTCCATCATATTAGTTTCCGATCTACTATTTTTTAATCTTTTACTTTCAGATCAATAAACCAAAAAACCCAAAAATATTTTATCTTTTGTTTATCTATCTCTATCAGATCTCACTTTTGCAAGTGACCGTGAATGGATTGATGACCCGTTTATTTCGTTGGGAGCAAGTGTTTGATTGTTTGTGCAGGTATTTGTGATTTGTGCATTGTCTCCTACCGGATTGATACCTTGGTTCTCTAACTAAGGGAAATACTTATCTCTACTTTGCTGCATCACCCTTTCTTCTTCAAGGGCAAAACAACCGCAAGCTCAAGAAGTAGCAGCCCTTAACTAGTCTCTATTCATTTTGCAACTCATATTTCGAGTTACTAATCTTAGCAACTGAACCGGTATCAACTACCTAGGGGATACTATGAACACTAGTAAAGTACACATCAATAACATGTATATCAAATATACCTTTGTCCAATTTGTCATCATTCTTATCCGCCAAGTATTTGGGGTAGTTCCGCTTCCAGTGACAATTTCCTTTGCAGTAGAAGCACTCAGTTTCAGGCTTGGGTCTAGCTTTGGGCTTCTTCATGGGAGCGGCAACTTATTTGTCGTTCTTCTTCAAGTTCCATTTTCGTCCCTTGCCCTTTTTCTTGAAACTAGTGGCTTTCTTAACCATCAACACTTGATGCTCTTTCTTGATTTCTACCTTCGTTGATTTCAGCATTGCCAAGAGCTTGGGAATTGTTTTCGTCATCCCTTTCACATTATAGTTCATCACGGAGTTCTAGTAGCTTGGTGATACTGATTGGAGAACTCTTGTCAATCACTATCTTATCTGGAAGATTAACTCCCACTTGATACAAGCAATTGTAGTACCCAGACATTCTGAGCGCATGCTCACTGGCTGAGCTATTCTCCTCCATCTTGTAGGCAAAGTACTTGTCAGAGGTAGCATACCTCTCGACATGGGCATGAGTCTAAAACACCAATTTCAGCTCTTGGAACATCTCATATGCTCCGTGGCGTTCAAAATGGTTTTGAAGTCCCGGTTCTAAGTCGTAAAGCATGGCGCACTAAACTATCAAGTAGTCATCAAACCGAGCTCAAATGTTCATAACATCTGCATCTGCTCTTGCAATAGGTCTGTCACCTAGTGGTGCATATGGAACCTAATTCCTCTGTGCAGCAATCAGGATAATCCTTAGATCATGGACCCAGTCCGCATCATTGTTACTATCATCTTTCAACTTATTTTTCTCAAGGAACATCTCAAAAAAAGGGGACCTATATCATGAGCTATTGATCTACAGCATAGATTTGCAAATACTATCAGGACTAAGTTCATGATAAATTAAGTTCAATTAATCAAATTACTAATGAACTCCCACTAATAAACATCCCGTAAGTTATCTAAGTGATACATGATTCAAATCAACTAACCTATGTCCGATCATCACATGAGATGGGGTAGTCATCAATGGTGAACATCTCTATGTTGATCATATGTACTATATGACTCATGTTTGACCTTTCGGTCTCCAGTGTTCCGAGACCATGTCTGTACATGCTAGGATCGTCAAGTTTAACCCAAGTATTCTGCATGTGCAAAACTGTCTTACACCCGTTGTATGTGAACGTAGAGTCTATCACACCCGATCATCACGTAGTATCTAGAAACGGAGAACTTTCGCAACGGTGCATACTCAGGGAGAACACTTATATCTTGAAATTTAGTGAAGGGATCATCTTATAATGCTACTGTCGTTCTAAGCAAAATAAGATGCATAAAAGATAAACATCACATGCAATCAAAATATGTAGCATGATATGGCCATCATCATCTCATGCTTTTGATCTCCATCTCCAAAGCATCGTCATGATCTCCATCGTCACCGGCTCAACACCATGATCTCCATCGTCGCATCGTGGTCGTCTCGCCAACTATTGCTTCTACAACTATCGCTAACGCATAATGATAAAGTAAAGCAATTACATGGTGTTTGCACTTCGTACAATAAAGAGACAACCATAAGGCTCCTGCCGGTTGCCGATAACTTCAAAACATGATCATCTCATACAATAATGTTTATCACATCATGTGTTGACCATATCACATCACAACATGCCCTGCAAAAACAAGTTAGACGTCCTCTACTTTGTTGTTGCAAGTTTTACATGGCTGCTACGGGCTTATAGCAAGCACCATTCTTACCTATGCATAAAACCACAACGGTGTTTCATCAAGTTTGATGTTTTAACCTTCTTCGAGGACCGGCAATAGTCAAATTCGATTCAACTAAAGTAGGAGAAACAACACCCGCGGGCCACCTTTATGCAAAACCAGTTGCATGTCAGTCGGTGGAACCGGTCTCATGTGCGTGGACATGTAAGGTTGATTCAGGCCGCTTCATCCCACAATACCGCCAAATCAAAATAAGACTTTGGTGGTAAGAAGTATGACTATCATTGCCCACAACTATTTGTGTTCTACTCGTGCATATCATCTACGCATAGACCTGGCTCATGATGCCACTGTTGGGAATCGTTGCATGGAAAACAAAAAATTTCTACACACACAAGATATATCCATGGAGATGCATAGCAACAAGGGGGAGAGTGTGTCTACGTACCCTCGTAGATCGAAAGCGGAAGCATTAAACAACGCAGTTGATGTAGTCAAACTTCTTCGCGATCCAACCGATCGAGTAGAACGTACGACACCTCCAAGTTTTGCACAAGTTCAGCTCGGTGACATCCTCGCCTTCTTGATCCAGCAAGACGGGCGAAGTAGTGTATGAGTTTTGGCAGCACGATGGCGTGGTGACAACGATGCTATCTCCGCAGGCCATTGCCAAGCACTTCGAAAACTATGACAGAGAACGAACTAGCGAGAAGGGGGCGCCACACACGGCTTGGGAATCATTGGGGTGTTTTTACCCCTTCCCCTCCTCACATATATATATATATATATATATATATATATGTGTGTGTGTGTGTGTGTGTGTGTGTGTGTGTGTGTGTGTGTGTGTGTGTGTGGAGGGGAGGGGAGGCAGCCAAGGGGCACCCCAAGGGGCTAGCGGCAGCCCTAGGGCGTCTGCTGGCCGAATCCCCCCTTCCATATATAGCATGTGGGGGGAGGAAAAGGGGGATGGCTGGCTTAGGGCGCCTCCGCTTTCCTTGCCTCCCCTCCTTTGGTGCGTGGGCAGGGGGAAGAGGTCCGCTCAGCCCCTGTGTGGGCTGGTGAGCCTCCCTCCTTGGCTCATAAGGCCCAGCGCTTTACCGGTGGCCTCCCGGAACCCCTTTCGGCACTCCATAATTATCCGGTGCAATCTGAAACCTTTCTGGTGACCAAATGCTATCATCCAATATATCAATATTTACCTACAGACCATTCTAGAGCTCCTCGTCATGTCTGTGATCTGATCCGGGACTCCAAACAACATTCTATCGCCAAATCACATAACTCATATAACACTATATCGTCAATGAACGTTAAGCGTGCGGACCCTACGGGTTCGAGAACTATGTAGACATGACTGTGACACCTCTCCAGTCAATAGCCAATAGCGAAACCTGGATGCCCATATTGGTTCCTACATATTATACAAAGATTTTTATCGGCCGAACCATTATGTCGACATACGTAATTCCCTTCGTCCATCGGTATGTTACTTGCCCGAGATTCGATCATCGGTATGTCTATTCCTAGTTCAATCTCGTTACTGGCAAGTCTCTTTACTCATTCCGCAATACATCATCTTGCAACTATCTCATTAGTCACTTTTCTTGCAAGGCTTCTTATGATGTGTATTACTAAGAGGGCCCAGAGATACCTCTCCGAATCTCGGAGTGAAAAATCCTAATCTCAATCTATGCCAACTCAACAAACACCTTCGGAGATACATGTAGACTATCTTTATGCTTACCCAGTTACATTGTGATGTTTGATAGCACACAAGGCATTCCTCCGGTATCCAGGAGTTGCATAATCTCATAGTCGAAGGAATATGTATTCGACATAAAGAAAGCAATAGCAATAAAACTGAACGATCATTATGCTAAGCTAACGGATGGGTCTTGTCCATCTCATCATTCTCCTAATGATGTGATCCAGTTATCAAATGACAACAGATGTCCATGGTTAGGAAACCTTAACCATCTTTGATCAACAAGCTAGTCTAGTAGAGGCTCACTAGGGACACGGTGTTTGTTTATGTATTCACACATGTATTTAAGTTTTCGATCAATACAATCTAGCATGAATAATAAACCTTTATCATGACCAAGGAAATATAGAATAATAACTTTATTATTGCCTCTAGGGCATATTACCTTCACAAATAGTTTATGGCAAGATCAAGGAGTTGATTATGATGAGATTGTCTCATCATACTTAAAGTCAGTTCGGATTAAACTAGAAATTACTAAATATTTCAGTTATGAGATATAATAGATGGATGTCAAAATGATTCCAATGAGATGGAAATAAAACCAATGTTGCATATTTGATATGGTCCATGGTAATTTTGTCGATCCAAAGAATGCTAGTAAGTGTGTAAATCTGAAGCAAACATAGTGGAGTTGGAATCTTCGTCCTGATGAAATGGTCAAATAATATTTCTGAACACTATATGTGCATGACATATTTTTGATTGGAAATTTCTTGACACAAATTAAGACTTTATTGAAACTAGTTACTTCAGTAAAGTAATTAGGCAAATATATAGTCCTGGTATTAGTCATAACGATCCATGGAGATAGTAGTGTCTAATCGGGCCTAGCCAAAATACATATTGATAGAATACTAAAGCATTTTAGTGGGGAAAATGCCAAGAAGAGTTTCTTGACAAAGTCACATGGAAAGAGTTTTAAGCAAGAGTCAGTGTTCTGAAATACTGATGAGAGAAATACATGATTTCAACCACACTTGTATTGATTATATTCCATGGTATGTAAACAACCATATATATATAGTACTCCAAGTAAGTTGTGAGTAAAGTTACCAGAATGATTGAATTGTTGATGATAGGACAACAGTAAAATGTTGTTAAATACTAATGACATGTGTCTTGCATATGGAGAATATGAAAAGATTGTTGTAAGGAGTTACATCAATACATGCTCATTGTAAGTAGTACTTCGACAAAAACTTCATCGATGCTGTAAGCGATTTTTGATTCAATTTATGGTGGCACAGTAAGTTGGAATTGGTCCAAAAGATTACTGTGGTGAATTCTACAATAGAAGGCTGAGTATATTGTCACTTTAGAAGTAACAATAGAGGATGATGAATCAAAAGTTTATTTATGGGCTTGGTATGATTTCTAGATAATTGTGCAAATGGAATACTATTCTTAATAGTGGTTCCATATCTTAGTATAAGGAATCATAGGTCCTACCACTGATTCAATACATACAAAGCCAGTTTCACACAAATTATGAATTTATGTGAAAGTATGACAGATGCATTGAAATCCAAATGATACACATCGATCTGAAGATTGTTACATTCGATAGGACGAAGTTTATACCACAAGCAAAACATGGACTGACACCGTATTGCCACTAGTGTAAAAATTAAAAGTGGTTACTAGATTATTGACTCTAGTGCAAGTGGGAGACTGTTAGAAATATGCCCTAGAGGCAATAATATTTGCATTATTATAATTCTGTAGTCATAATGAAAGAGTTTATATTCTATGCTATAACTGCTATGATCCTGGAATATGTGATTCAATTGAAAACTCATATGCACGTGTTGAATGATAAATAGTTAAACAAAAGGTTCCTAGTCATGTTTCTAGGACTAGCTTAAGTGTTGTTGGTGATCATGTTTTCCAGATCTTAGGATATCGTTAAGTGTTAAACAATAGTCCTAAAACAACATTGAGATTATGACTTTGAAGAACGATCATATTGAATCGACTGAAACATATTTGTAATGAATTGAGATAATATCGCCTGTAATCAATTGTAGTAACATGAAGTGTTAACATGTGATTTTGCTCCTTAGACCATGAGAGTATCATAATCACTTCTTATTGTACGGTGGACTTTGGGGTTGCTCAAACGTCACCTGTAACACGATGATCATAATGACAACTTACAAGTTCATCAGAAAGTTTGACAAGTGACTAGATAGCTCGAGAGTGGGATTTTCTCCTCCGACGATGGAGAGATATTCTTAGGTCCCTCTCGATGTGACGGCATACATCATTGTTTGGACACAAGTGACTATGTCACAGGGATGCCGGAACACGTTAATGAGAAAGAAGAACAAAATCGGTAATGAGGATATCGATATAGTGAGCATGTGATGACTCAGGAGGATACCGATGCATCTCGTGTTTTGTGAAGTATCATGAAGCAAAGGGAACATCATATGATAACCAAAGTTTCAATCAAATATCATTCGTGTGCTCAAAGGGATCGATATGGACATCCACGGCTCCACTGTCGGTCATTGAACGAAGGGGTTTCGTTCATGTCTATGAGTTACCAAACCTATGAGATCACAACCTTAAGATAATCATGATTTGCTGAGTGTAGTAGAATGGGAGCGATGAGAATATATTTGTGGAATTGTTTCATTAATATTCAAAAAAGTTTCGAGAGAATCCGGAAGCGTTTCGGGGTCACCGGACGGTTTCACAGAGTATCGGGTAATACCGGTTATTACCGATAAATAATATATAGGTGGAAAATGTTTCCTGGACTATTATATTATATATAAAAGGTTTTAAAATATTTAGAACACTTTTATATTTAATTTAATATCGACGGACCTAAAAAGGCCAATTGGTGGAAGGCAACTTGGGCCACTAAGGCCCAAGTGGGGGAGGCGCCCCCTTTGCCATGGAAGGGGGGCGAATTGGAGAGGGGGAGGACTCCTCCTCCCCTCCCTTGGCAGGCACACCAAGGAGGGACCTTCCTTCCCTCCTTGGTGGCTAACCTCTCCTTCCCCTCCAACATATATATCCAGGGTTTTTCTCTATTGAATACACAAGTTATGGAGCCTCCTCTTGTTCTTCTAGTTCTAGTTCTAGTTGATCCTACTTTACTACAGCTTAGTCTTGTTCCTCTAATTCTCATAATTATAAGCCTTGTGTGGTTCTAATCTCCTCCCTCTTATTCTCTGGTGACAATTAGCTTTGGACCACAAAGCGCTTCTCGATCGGGAAGACTGCACACTTGCAACCAAGTAGAGAGGTCGTGCTCTCGAAGTTCAGTTCGAGGGACTGTTCATGGACGGTTCATGGGATTCATCGACGGTTCGAGGGACTCGAAGTACAGTCTACACCGACACGTTCTTCTTCCGCTGCAACTCAGTGACGGTAACAATCGTGATCCCAACCCGTATGCATCTTCATATTGATCTTGGGTGTGCGTAGGCATGTTCTTTTTTGTTTTCTACTATGTTTCCCAACAGTTTTAGCTCTTTGAGAAGGCCCGAACCTAGGTAAACATCGCCTCCCTTTGTACCCTGTTACCATTGCTCCTAGACCTATAGCTCGGGACCCCCTACCCGAGATCTGTCGGTTTGCACCAACATCGTATGCGCCACCCTCACTGATGCATTGCACATGACCATTGGTGAGGCCCGTGCTCCTTACATGGACGTGGTGCGGGAGAAGTAGTTCCAGGAGGCGCAGGATGACACCGCCTACAACCACCAGCTTCTCCAGGAGCACCAGCAGGTGGAAGAGCAGCTCACCATCGGCATAGAGATCATGCCGGACGCGGACGTGGCGAAGCAAGCGGTGCTGCTCGAGTCCTACCACTCTACCCGTGAGATCCGCCTCGCCCGTTGGCGGTACTGATAACCCACAAGTATAGGGGATCACAACCGTTTTTGAGGGTAGAGAATTCAACCCAAATTTATTTATTTGACACAAGGGGAGCCAAAGAATATTCTCAAGTATTAGCAGCTGAGTTGTCAATTCAACCACACCCGAAAGACTTAATATCCGCAGCAAAGTATTTAGGCAAAAGTAATAGTAGTAGTTTTGTAGCAATCGTAACAGCGGCAATGGAAAAGTAACTTAGCAAAGATCAATATGAAACGAGCTCGTAGGCAATGGATCAATGATGGATAATTATGTCGGATGGCATTCATCATGCAATAGTTATAACATAGGGCGACACAGAACTAGCTCCAGTTCATCAATATAATGTAGGCATGTATTCCGAATATAGTCATATGTGCTTATGAAAAAGAACTTGCATGACATCTTTTGTCCTACCCTCCCATGGCAGCGGGGTCCTATTGGAAACTAAGGGATATTAAGGCCTCCTTTTAATAGAGTACCGGACCAAAGCATTAGCACTTAGTGAATACATGAACTCCTCAAACTACGATCATCACCGGGAAGTGTCCCCACTATTGTCACTCCGGGGTTGCCGGATCATAACACATAGTAGGTGACTATAACTTGCAAGATAGGATTAAGAACACACATATATTCATGAAAACATAATAGGTTCAGATCTGAAATCATGGCACTCGAGCACTAGTGACAGCATTAGGCATAGCAAAGTCATAGCAACATCAATCTTAGAACATAATGGATACTAGGGATCAAACCCTAACAAAAACTAACTCGATTACATGGTAAATCTCATCCAACCCATTACCGTCCAGCAAGCCTATGATGGAATTACTCACGCATGGTGGTGCGCATCATGAAATTGGTGATGGAGGATGGTTGATGATGACAATGGTGATGGATTCCCCTCTTCGGAGCCCCGAACGGACTCCAGATCTGCCCTCTCGAGGAAGAACGGGGCTTGGCGGCGGCTTCGTATTGTAAAACACGATGAATCCTTCTCTCTGATTTTTTTCTCCCCGGGCGTGAATATATGGAGTTGGAGTTGAGGTTAGTGGAGGTCCAGGGGGCCCATAAGACAGGGGGCGTGCCCCAGGGGGGTGGGCGCGCCCCCCACCCTTGTGGCCAGGGCGTGGGGCCCCTTCAGTTGATTTTTTGCCAATTTTTTTATTTATTCCAAAACTGATCTCCGTGAAGTTTCAGGTCATTTCGAGAACTTTTATTTCTGCACAAAAATAACACCATGGCAATTTTTCTAAAAACAACGTCAGGCTGGGTTAGTTCCATTCAAATCATGCAAATTAGAGTCCAAAACAAGGGCAAAAGAGTTTGTAAAAGCAGATATGTTGGAGACGTATCAACTCCCCCAAGCTTAACCCATTGCTTGTCCTCAAGCAATTCCGTTGACAAACTGAAAGTGATAAATAAAAACTTTTACAAACTCTGTTTGATCTTGTTGTTACAAATATGTAACCCCGGCATTCAAGTTTTCAGCAAGGATTATGAACTAACCATATTCACAATAACATTTAGGTCTCACGCTTACCAATATCAATGGCCTAATCAACTAGCGAGTAATAATAATAAATCTCGGATGACAACACTTTCTCAAAACAATCATAATATGATATAACAAGATGGTATCTCGCTAGCCCTTTCTGAGACCGCAAAACATAAATGCAGAGCATCCCTGAAGATCAAGGACTGACTAGACATTGTAATTCATGGCAAAATAGATCAAGTCACAGTCATACTCAATATCAATTAATAACCATGCATATAAATGACAGTGGTGCTCTCTAACTGGTGCTTCTTATAAGAGGATGATGACTCAACATAAAAATAAATAGATAGGCCCTACGCAGAGGGAAGCAGGGATTTGCAGAGGTGCCAGAGCTCAAGTTTGAAATAGAGATCAATAATATTTTGAGTGGTATACTTTCATTGTCAACATAACAACCAAGAGATCTTGGTATCTTCCATGCTACATATATTATAGGCAGTTCCCAAACAGAATGGTAAATTTATACTCCCCCACCACTAACAAGCACACTCCACGGCTGGTCCAAAACAACGGGTACCGTCCAACTAACAACAATCCTGGGGGGTTTTGTTTGCAATTATTTTGATTTGATTGGAGCATGGGTCTGGGCATCCCAATTACCAGCCATTTTCTCGTGAATGATGAGCAGAGTCCACTCATCGTGAGAATAACCCACCTAGCATGGAAGATATAGACAGCCCTAGTTGCTACATGAGTGATTCGAGCATACAAAACAGAATTTCATTTGAAGGTTTAGAGTTTGGCACATGCAAATTTACTTGGAACGGTAGGTAAATACCGCATATAGGTAGGTATGGTGGACTCATATGGAACAACTTTGGGGTTTATGGAATTGGATGCACAAGCAGTATTCCTGCTTAGTAAAAGTGAAGGCTAGAAAGAGACTGGGGAGTGACCAACTAGAGAGCGACAACAGACATGAACATGCATTAAGATTAACCAACACTGGGTGCAAGCATGAGTAGGATATAAATCACCATGAACATAAATATCGTGGAGGCTATGTTGATTTTGTTTCAACTACATGCGTGAACATATGCCAAGTCAAGTCACTCGAATCATTCAAAGGAGGATACCATCCTATAATACTACATCACAACCATTTTAATAGCATGTTGGCACGCAAGGTAAACCATTATAAACTCCTAGTTAATTAAGCATGGAATGAGTAACTATAATATCTAATTGTCATTGCAAACATGTTTCATTCATAATAGGCTGAATCAGGAACGATGAACTAATAATATTTACAAAAACAAGATAGGTCAAGTTCATACCACCTTTTTCTCATCTCAATCATTTCATCATATATTGTCATTATTGCCTTTCACTTGCACGACCGAATGGTGTGAATAATAATAATAGTGCACGTGCATTGGACTAAGATGGAATCTGCAAACATTTATTCAAAGGAGAAGACAAAGTAATATGGGCTCTTTGTTAGATCAACAATAATGCAAATGAGAGCCACTCAACATTTTCATCGTGGTCTTCTCCTCTCGACCCCCAAAGAAAATAAAAGAATTTCAAAGAAACATACTCAAATGTTTTTAGAGTTTTTTTTTGAAGAAAGTGAAACAAAGAATGAGAAAAACTATTTGCACGAGAAAGCTCCCAACAAGCAAAAGAAGAACGAGAAATCTTTTTGGTTTTTCTTTAATAGTACTACTACATAAACAAGCAAAGTAAACTAAACTAAACTACTTTTTTTGGATTTTGTCAAAGTTATTCAAACACACAAAGAAAGCGGGAAAAAGAAAATAAACTAACATGGATATTACAATGAAAAAGTATGAACACCGACAACTGGAATGAATGTGTGAACATGAATGCAATGTCGGTGAGAAATACGTACTCCCCCAAGCTTAGGCTTTTGGCCTAAGTTGGTCTATGCCCATGGATCAAAGTAGCCCTCTCCGGTGTACTGTGGAGGATCCTAGGGGTTCCACTGGTTGGCAAGCTCCTGCGGTTCCCACTGATAAATAGACTCCTGGTAAGGATCAGGTGATGGCTCTGGCTCAGGATATGGGGATTGTGCCCCCTCCTAGTATGCGTGAATGTCCACGGGCAAAACAAATTACCTGCTTGAATGAGTATGGAACAAAGTAGGTGCAGGCAAGGTAATAATATGAAAAGTATCCTCGCTAAATACCAGGTTATAAATGAGTCTCTTTTCCGTATCATAACGAAGAAACTTATGTGCTACCATGCTTTCATAATCTAAATATATAGTGGGTAGCAACTTCTCCTCTTTTTCATAGTGCCTAATGGGTATCTCGAAGCGTTTAGCAAGGCGGGATGCGAAAATACCTCCAAAAATGGGGCCCTTTGTACGGTTTAAGCTCAACTGTTTAGCAACCATAGTGCCTAAACTAAAAGTTCTATCACGAAGTAAAGCATGGCACAAAATGGCAAGGTCAGGAGCACTGAGGCTTCCACTATCCCCGTGACCAATTAAACATCTACTAGCAAATAATGAGTAGTAGAGCAGGACAGGAAAATGTATACTAGATTCTCTAGCCTCCGACACTTTTCTACTTTCCCCTACGATAATATCTTTAATAAAATCTTCCACATCACTAGGACGTGGTTCCTCGACGCTTCCCTCAAAGGGTAATTTGCAAACCTCACAAAAATGATAAAGCGTCATCTCTTTGTACTCATCATATAAATAAAACTCTATCGCAGGTGGTGATCTCCTAGCATGAAAATGAAAATTTTGCACGAAAGTATTAGTGAGTAGGAGATATTGACCACACTGGTGGAGGAAGTCGGTGATGCCTTCATTCTCAACCAAGTAATAGAAATCCTCATAAATTCCGGCTGCCTCCAAGAATGCGTCGCTTGGCCATTCACACGGCCTAATCTCCGCCGTGCGAGGAAGGTTGTACTTGGGCATTTCTTTCTCTTCATTTTTTGTCTCCTTCGAGCCCTGGCTCGAGGAGCCTCTCAACAATCTCCTCAACATTTTCTTCCTCTGGAAATTTCTGAAATATTTAGTGACTCAAAATAGAAGTGAACCAAACTCAACAAGATTGATAGCAACTACTCCCACAAGTGCCTAGAGGCTATATCATGCATCAAAACTACTTTGGAACATATAAATTTGACATGCAAGCTCAAGAACAGGGTCACCACAGCAGCAAAAATTTGCAATAAATAAATTACTAGAACAAAAACTAATTGGACCATTGGAGGAGTCACATACCAAAGAACAATCCCCCAAAGCAGTTTTGTGAATGGAGCTTTGAGCAAGGAGATCGAAAATGGCAACAAAATGAGCAAGAACACGGATTTGAGCTACGTGATGATTTTTTCTGGAGGAAGACAAAGTGGTTGGGTGCTGGAATAAGTGGAGGGGACCCATGTGGGGCCCACAAGATAGGGGGCGCGCCCTCCGTCATTGTGGCTCACTGGTGCATCCCCCTGGTGTGTTATCAGTGCCATAAATTCTCAAACATTCCATAAAAAATATACTAAATTTTCAGGGCATTTGGAGAACTTTTATTTTTAGAGTATTTTTTATTGCATGGATAATTCAGAAAATAGACAGAAATTACTATGTTTGCTTTATTTAATCTAAATAACAGAAAGTAAAAGGAGGGTACAAAAAATTGTGCTTTCTTAATTCATCCATCTCATGCTCATCAAAAGGAATCCATTAACAAGGTTGGTCAAGTCTTATTAACAAACTTCTTCCGAATGACATGACTGGAGAATTTTTGAATAACACTAGGTTACCTCAACCGGGATATGCATGTCCCCAACAATAAGAATATCATATTTCTTTTTGACAGTAGGAAGAGGGAATTCAAAACCTCCAATAGTAGTAGTTGAGATTTTTCCAATAGAATTGATACTATGGACTTGAGGTTGTTTCTTCGGAAAGTGTACCGTATGCTCATTACCATTAACATGAAAAGTGACATTGCCTTTGTTGCAATCAATAATAGCACATGCAGTATTTAAAATGGGTCTACCCAGGATTATTGACATGTTGTTGTCCTCGGGAACATCAAGAATAACAAAGTTCGTTAAGATAGTAACGTTTGCAACCACGACAGGCAGATCCTCACAAATACCGATGGGTATAGTAGTTGATTTATCAGCCATTTGCAAAGAGATTTCAGTAGGTGTCAACTTATTCAATTCAAGTCTACAATATAAAGAGAAAGGCATAATACTAACACCGGCTCCAAGATCACATAAAGCAGTTTTAACACAGTTTATTTTAATAGAGCATGGTATAGTTGGTACCCTTGGGTCTCCCAGTTTCTTTGGTATTCCACCCTTAAAAGTATAATTAGCAAGCATGGTGGAAATTTCAGCTTCCGGTATCTTTCTTTTATTAGTGACAATATCTTTCATATACTTAGCATAAGGAGGCATTTTAAGCATATCAGTCAAACGCATATGCAATAAGATAGGTCTAATCATTTCAGCAAAGCGCTCAAAATCCTCACCATCTTTTTTCTTGGATGGCTTAGGAGGAAAGGGCATGGGTTTGTGAACCCATGATTCTCTTTCTTTACCGTGCTTCCTAGCAACGAAGTCTCTCTTATCATAACGTTGATTCTTTGATTGTGGGTTATCAAGATCAACAGTAGGTTCAATATCTACATCATTATCATTACTAGGTTGAACATCATCATTAACATCATCATTAACATTATTACTAGGTTCATGTTCATCACCAGACTATGCCTTAGCATCAGAAATAGAAATATCATTGGGACTCTCAGGTTTGTCAATAACAGGTTCACTAGAAGCATGCAAAGTCCTATCAGTATTATTTTTCTTTTTATTAGTAGGACTATGTGCATCAGTATTATTTCTCTAAGAATCTTGATCAACTCTCTTAGGATGGCCCTTAGGATACAAAGGTTCCTAGGTCATTTTACCACCTCTAGTCATAACTCTAACAACATTATCATTATTCTTACTATTAAACTCATTGAGCAAATCATCTCGTGCCTTAAGTAATTGTTCTACTTGAGTCGTAACCATGGAAGCATGTTTACTAATAAGCTTAAGACCACTTTTAACTCTAGACATATAATCGCTCAAGTGTTCAACCATATAAGCATAACGTTTTAATTGTCTACCAACATAAGCATTGAAGTTTTCTTGTTTAACAATAAAATTATCAAACTCATCCAAGCATTGACTAGCAGACTTATTATGAGGAATATCACTTTCATCAAATCTATAGAGAGAATTTACCTATACTACCTGTGTCGGGTTATCACGACCCATGTTTTCTTCAATAGGCGGTAAATACTTAACATATTCAGCTTTAATACCTTTTTCTTTCATAGATTTCTTTGCCACTTGCATATCTTCAGGACTGAGAAACAGAATACCCCTTTTCTTCGCAGTTGGCTTAGGAGTTGGTTCAGGAAGTGTCCAATCATTATCATTGCTCAATATATTATTGAATAGCAATTCAGCTTGCTCAACAGTTCTTTCCCTGAAAACACAACCAGCACAACTATCCAGGTGGTCTCGGGAAGCATCGGTTAGTCCATTATCAAAGATATCAAGTATTTCATTTTTCTTGAGAAGATGACCAGGCAAAGCATTAACTAATTGGATAAGCATCCCCCAAGCTTGTGGGAGACTCTCTTCTTCAATTTGCACAAAGTTAAATATTTCCCTTAAGGCAGCTTGTTTCTTATGAGCAGGAAAATATTTTACGGAGAAATAGTAAATCATATCCTGGGGACTACGCACACAACCAGGAGCAAGAGAATTAAACCATATCTTAGCATCACCCTTTAATGAGAAAGGAAACAACTTAAGAATATAGTAATAGCGAACTTTCTCCTCATGAGTAAATAGGGTGGCTATATCATTCAGTTTAGTAAGATGTGCCACACCAGTTTCGGATTCATAGCCATGGAAAGGGTCAGATTAAACCAATGTAATTAACTCAGGATCGACAGAGAATTCATAATCCTTATCAATAACAGAGATAGGTGAAGTAGCAAATGTGGGATCATATTGCATTCTAGCATTCAAAGAATTTTCTTTCAGCTTAGCTAACAGTTTCTTAAGATCATCTCTATCATTGCAAACAAAGAAGTCTCTAGCAGTTTCTTCGTCCATAATATAGCCCTCAGGTACAACAGGCAATTCATATCTAGGGGGGGAATCATAATCATCAGTTTCAATAATATCATCAGTTTCAGTAATTTCATTTTCTCTAACCCTAGCAAGTTGTTCATCAAGAAATTCACCTAGTGGCACAGTATTATCAAGGAGAGAAGTAGTATCATCATAAGCATCATGCATAGCAGAAGTGGCATCATCAATAACATGCGACATATCAGAATCAATAGCAGGTGTAGGTGTCGCAAGTTTACTCAAAACAGAAGGTGAATCAAGTGCAGAGCTAGATAGTAGTTCCTTACCTCCCCTCATAGTAGAGGGATAGATCTTGGTTCTCTGATCTTTCAAATTCCTTATACTGATCAACAGATATAAATCCCAAGTGACTCAGAGAATAGAGCTATGATCCCCGGCAATTGCGCCGGAAAAAGGTCTTGACAACCCACAAGTATAGGGGATCGCAACAGTTTTTAAGGGTAGAGTATTCAACCCAAATTTATTGATTTGACATAAGGGGAGCCAAAGAATATTCTCAAGTATTAGCAGCTGAGTTGTCGATTTAACCACACCCGAAATACTTAATATCCGCAGCAAAGTATTTATTAGCAAAGTAGTATGGAAGTAACGGTCACAGTAGCAAAAGTAATAGTAGTAGTTTTGTAGTAATCATAACAGCGGCAATGGAAAAGTAACTTAGCAAAGATCAATATGAAACGAGCTCGTAGGCAATGGATCAATGATGGATAATTATGTCGGATGGCATTCATCATGCAATAGTTATAACATAAGGTGACACAGAACTAGCTCCAATTCATCAATATAATGTAAGCATGTATTCCGAATATAGTCATACGTGCTTATGCAAAAGAACTTGCATGACATCTTTTGTCCTACCCTCCCGTGGCAGCGGGGTCCTATTGGAAACTAAGGGATATTAAGGCCTCCTTTTAATAGAGTACCAGACCAAAGCATTAGCACTTAGTGAATACATGAACTCCTCAAACTACGGTCATCACCGGGAAGTGTCCCGACTATTGTCACTCCGGGGTTGCCGGATCATAACACGTAGTAGGTGACTATAACTTGCAAGATAGGATCAAGAACACACATATATTCATGAAAACATAATAGGTTCAGATTTGAAATCATGGAACTCGAGCCCTAATGACAAGCATTAAGCATAGCAAAGTCATAGCAACATCAATCTTAGAACATAATGGATACTAGGGATCAAACCCTAACAAAAACTAACTCGATTACATGGTAAATCTCATCCAACCCATCACCGTCCAGCAAGCCTACGATGGAGTTACTCACGCACGGCGGTGAGCATCAAGAAATTGGTGATGGAGGATGGTTGATGATGACGATGGCAATAGATTCCCCTCTCTGGAGCCTCGAACGGACTCCAGGTCTGCCCTCTCGAGGAAGAACAGGGCTTGTGGCGGCTCTATATCGTAAAACGTGATGAATCCTTTTCTCTGATTTTTTTTCTCCCTGAACGTGAATATATGGAGCTGGAGTTGAGGTCGGTGGAGGTCCAGGGGGCCCACAAGACAGGTGGGCGCGCCCCCACCCTTCTGGCCGGGGTGTGGGCCCCCTTGGTTGATTTTTTCATCAATATTTTTTATTTATTCCAAAACTGATCTCCTTGAAGTTTCAGGTCATTCCAGAACTTTTATATCTGCACAAAAATAACACCATGGCAATTCTGCTGAAAACAGCGTCAGTCCGGTTTAGTTCCATTCAAATCATGCAAATTAGAGTCCAAAACAAGGGCAATAGAGTTTGGAAAAGTAGATACGTCGGAGACGTATCAGGTACCACCAGCGTCAGGTGGAACTGGAGGCCGCCTACAAGGAGTTCGACAAGGTGACAGACGAGGTGTGGGGCAAGATCGACGACAAGGAGGACATCCCCGGCACCGTCGAGGCTGCGCCCGCCAAAACCACGAAGTCGGCACATCCGCGGGAGCCACCGGCAGCAAGGAAGAGTAGTGCATGGTAGATCACCGCCGCTCGGATCCCAAGAAATACACCGCTCCTCCCCTTCCGTTGAAGCCAAGTTTGGTGGGCTGAGCATCATTGGCTGATTAGTCGCTTGACGGTGACAAGGAGGCGGACCACTTCACTTCCCGGGGCTCCGGAGGCGGAGGTTATAGAGGCGGAGCTGGAGAGCTTCGATGCGGAACTGGAGAAGACGAAGCTTCGGTTCTCGGGGCTCATGACCGGACATGGGGAATGGGCGTTGACGATCATTTAGTTTAGGTATCATAGCTCTAGAGTTGGAGGAGCTCCACCGTTTGTTGAAATATGTAATGAATTTTGTCATGTTTATATGAAATCCGTCGTGTTTGCACGAATCTCTTCCAGTTTATATCAAATTCGCCATCGTTGCACACATTACAGCTGGTTGGTAAAAAAATAGTTAAAATGCGTGCGGACAATGTTGGATGGTCGGTTCCCGCATCTGTATCCGTGGACTAGTCCTCCTATCCGCGGACGGATGCAGGATGAAATTTGCGGGTTGGGCGTTGGAGATGCTCTAAATAAGTTAGTGGATACGACTCTTAGAGCATTTACAACCGGACTTGGCAAATCCGGCCCCTCAAACGTCCGCGGGCACTGACCGAGAACCCCTCAAATAATGTAATCCACATCCGGACACCTCAATTATCATATCTCAAATCCACGCACATGCATCATCCGGCTACTCCATCACACTACACTAAACATGACATCGGACTACCAAAATTTGGCATGTTTGGCTATGGTGGAGTTCATCCACGGCTGCCCTTGCCGTCCTTCTTGCAGAAGTACCGGTCGAAGACGCAGTACAGATCGAGCCGGATCTGCTCGTCGCCAGAGTTGTCCTCGTCGTCGCTGTCCCTCCTTCTTCTCCTTCGGTTGCAGTTCGGCCATGGCACGGACCGCTGGATTCTGCTCTCGAGCGAGGGCGCGCGTGTTCCTCCGCTGCCGTTTCTTCACAATGTGGGCCCGGATGGCTTCGTCTACGGCCACCCGCGCCGCCGCCATTTCCACCACGATACGGGCCTTGGCGGCACCTTATCTCTCCTTCCCACGACGGGCTGCCCGTTTCAGGTGGGACTCATACTCTGCCCGACCGGTGATGGGGAAGGGGAGGTGTTCCGGCCGGGACCGCGAGGATCCAACACCAGAGGATCTGAGCGCCCGGTGAGCCGACGCTATGGCGTTGAGGCAGAAGGATCCGTTCGTTGGTCGGGCGTTGTCCCCCCAGGAGCGGCGAAGTGCAATGCGGACTGCCATTGCCTCCTCCAACCCACACGGGATGACACCCAATCGACGGATCCAGACTGGTCGGAGTCCGATCCGCTGCCTGCCATGGCGAGGAAGGCCGGAAACCGCCAAAGGTGAGCTCGGGTTGCGGAGGGGAGTGGACTGAAGTGCCTAGGGTTTGCTCCGGCGAGCGGATGAAACAAATATAGGTGGGGTTGGGTGGGTCAGCATGGGCCGGGTCTGATGTGGCAGGCGTGCCCAGGTGCGCCCATATCCGCCCCATATTTGGGCTGGATATGGGGGGTGTCGGTCTGCCCGGGCATTTGAGGCCCATTTGAGACGTCCGTTTGGGTCAAAAAAAAGTGACATGCGAGTGACCGGGCAGCCCGCCCGGGCGTATGGGGCGGGTGTGAGAGGTCCGGCTGTAGATGGTCTTAGCCGTATAGAATATGTGCATGCACTGCAAGTTCATGTACTACGAACTGTAGGCGTAATTAACCCATTTTATTTGGATTCACGAATGGTTAATCACATGAATCAAACCCCCTCTTCTAGAAGCCCTTGCAGTGCATGCATGCTCGATGCTCCGGATGTGCCTCATTATTCTAGACACCTTGGTTGACACGAACACTCCTGCAAAATAGAAATCGGCTCAAAAGACGAACACATCGTGATCAAAGCGAACTCAAGTGTCGTTTTATTTGTACTTGCAGCACGCATCATGCATCCGCAGCTGGCCCCTACCTAACTGCCAACCCAACAAGTCAACACATTGCCATGTACTACCAAAAACTACCAATATGCTCACTGGATTAGTCCCACACATGCTGATGCAGCCCTAACCATTTGTATATCCCTGTATTAATTTTTGACGCTGGCGCACTTGGCTTTGACCAGAGGTCCCCTTGGAGTTGAGAAAATTCTGACGCCACGCCGGCGACCGGAGTCGGGTCCAAAAGCTGCGTCGATCAGGTCGGTACGTGCCAATGAGTGGTAGTATTAAACAACGGTTGAGCCAGTTGTGCATGACTCTAGGCAGTCGAAGGGTCGGGATATGTACTTCAAAAAGGTGAAAAGTAATTTGAGTCAAAGACGCTGAGCCGAATTAATGAGTACTTCCTCTGTAAACTAATATAAGAGCATTTAGATTACTACTTTAGTATTCTAAATGCTCTTACATTAGTTTACGGAGGGAGTAATTAGCAGGCCAGACAAGGCTGCGTTACACGCATAGTCAGTGGAGCAGCCATGCATCGCATATATTAGTTTGCACCTCCAAGCTAGACCAGAAATGTTCCGCCGGCGATCTTACTAGACACCATCTTAGCAGATGCTAAACTCTAAAGCACCGCGGGGGCTAAGAAGCAAGGGGCAATTATAGCGCGAGAGTAATCATCATGTGTTCTATGAGGGGGGCTGTAAATCAAATAAGTTCTATTCTCTTTTTAATTAATTGATGAGACAAATCTTATGTCTCTGTTTCAAAAAAATGTTCGTGTGCAAACATTTTCGATAGAGAAAATAAGCTTTTTATAGTGGGGAAAGAAATATTTTTTTTCTTTCTTAAACACGGTACAAGCGTAGTACGTAAATTCATCTGTACAAAACGCATGCGCACGAGCACTCCCTACTTCTATTAGTATTTTTTAGAGACTGAGACGGCAAATTTGAGATTGACGCAGTCAGCGTAAGCATCTTGCGGTCGACGGATATGTAAACTACCACTAAAAGAACAAAAATCTTATACCCTGGAATAAATCAAGAAAATGCGAGATCAGTGTCAAGTCTGGTACTTAAATCCCGATGGACAAATTTGATCACACGAAACCAAACCGACCGAGAAATGCTCGATTCAAAGAGAAGAGAGAGAATCAACTTGTGCGTGTATAAGTTAACGAAGTATGTACTTCAAGCTTGACCAGATATTTTTCTAGAGTGATTTCCACGTTTTACCTCTAAATTTCATTTTGCGTCCGATATGGCCCCATTTGCCCAAAATTCACTTCTTTTTTTACTTAATTTAGCCAAACTTGTGTCGCATTTCCAATTTTTCCTCAATTTTGCTTTTGACTGTACCAGCACGTATACGGTTTATTTATTCTATGGTTCTTCAACTGGCTTTTTCCTCTATGAGGCAGTAAGCCGGGTCGGCACACCGTACCACCTCATTCGGCCCCAACTTCGTCCGTCCACAACTGGTCCTACATGTGTGGCCGCTCGCTCCTGAACTTGGTCGAGACCAACCGTGTGCCCGACTTGGTCATTTACTTAGTCGAGACCAACCGCTCAACCACTGCTCCTATACTTGGTGGAGACCAATATGTCCGGTCCTCAAGCTCCTTTCTTTTCTCGGCCATGGAGAAACCGAGGCCATCAAGGTGATCGTCAGCGATCTGTGGCACACCCAACGTCCAAA
>NC_041387.1:422014341-422022844 GCF_002162155.2 Triticum dicoccoides | reverse complement strand
TCCTCAGCAATCTCGCCGTCTCCATTAGTCGGTGCCCTGTTTTTGGTGGAAAAGTAGAGAGTTGCCCGACAGATTTTGGAGGAAAACAAGTTGAATTTGTTGGCGGGAAATGTATTACTTTTATGGTTGTTTATGGTTTGGATCTAGGTTTTGTGCACTGGTAGTCAGTGAAATCCATAGTTTTTGCCAAAAAAAGAGAAGGGTTTAAGTACTGATAAAGGTTGTGTTTTGATGAAGTGTGCTTGTTTGTTTGGCTGGATTTGATGTTGCATGTTGATGATTTTCCAAAAAGAGAAGGATTTAAGACAGATCTAACTTGGGATTTAGGCTTTAAGCAGGAAAATGCAGTTGAGTTGTCAAGAAATTCAGCTGCACTTGCACTAAATATATGTTGATTTTGTATGGTGCAGATGTGAGAGGTGTGGATGCTTAGGTTTGCTCTGCATGAGAAAGCATGTACTCCAGATCTTGAACCTGATATCTGGCCAAGTGACTTAGTTGGTTTGGCTATTTGAAGAACATCTCTTTGATTTAGGATTTAGCAGAAGTGACTACGTATATAATCAGATAAGAGGACCAAGAGCCATACCATCATGGTTGAAATCACGAATGGATTTTCGGTTCAAAACATGCTTGAAGAATTTCAAGCATTGGAAATGGTTGATTTGCATTGTGACAGGACACCTGATTTAGATATATAGACTGGTCCAATTATTGTTGTTCCTGCTACGTTGAATGCTTCTCCTGAGCATAACAATGATGTCGTTGGCCCTAGCAATGTGCAGGTTAGGGCTAGTGAACAATACAGTTCAGGGCATGTTGCTAATGCAAGGGAGGAGAAAGAAATTTCGATAAGTGAAGCTAATGCTGAAGATGATTATCATTTTCTTTCAGATATGGAGTATGGTGTTGCATCTGATATTGGAAATAGGTTTACAGCCAAGATCTTTCCATTGAATCAAGTGATGATGAGGACTTTGATTTCTATGTAGAGACAAATAGACTGAAAGAATTATATCCATTATAAAAGCAGAAGAGGACGTAGAAAAGGGTGTTCATTCAGAGGATGAGTATGAGAATTTTCTTATAGATGAGAATGTTGATGCAATAGATAGATCAGAAGCAGAAAAGTTAAAATAGATCACTTTTGCAAAGGCATATGAGGGAAAACAGAAAAAGGAGAAAGAAAAGAAGAAGTTGTCTTTGGCCAAGAGAAGGGAACGGAAGAAAAAGCAGGTTGATGAATACATGCAGTTGTCAAATCCTCCAAGTTTAGATGGCGGAGATGGCCCTTTTGTGAGAAGTGGCGATTAGAGGAGATAAGATCCATGAATGTATTCTAGGAGAGAAAGAAAAAGGGCCAAGAGGTTGATAGACCCTAGAATGTAATATATATAACAGACAATTCATTGTCAAAAAGATTCAATTCATTTCACAATAATTCAGTGGCAAAATTTTTAGTTTGAATTCAAGTGTCAAAAAATCCAGTTCAGTTTAGAATAATTCATGTAAAAAAATGCAGTTTGAGTTTAAGTGTCAAATAAATCAATTTGAGTTTGATTGTAGTTTTACTATGTAAAAAACCCCAGTTAATTTCAGCCCAATTCAGTGTCAAACAATTAAATTTGAGTTTGTAAAGATTTAGTTTGACTCAAATTTAGTGCAAGTGTCTAAGAATTTAGTTTCACTCAAATTCAATCTTAGGTGTCAATAAATTCAGTGTCTAGTAATATTTCACTCAAACCCATAATTCACATGGAATACAAAACATAATACAATTCACAGTAGCATCAGCACTGTCCATCATGACAATCATCACTTCCATCATTCAGTTCACAAAAGCGTCCTACTTGGCTAACTACACATACATTGGAACTACGTTACTTCATCAGCATCACCTACATCGCCCCACAATGCCCTTTCTACATGGAATGCAATTTATTTCATCACTACTAGGACTACTACACAGCTAAAACTCCTCACTAAGTAGTATAAGGCACATATTTCATCACTACTAGTAGCCACAATTTCTTGCAACTATCACATCAGCAACAAAACGACATAAACATGATCATAATCATCAATTTATCCTTCCACACCTTGCCCAGCTCCATCTTCATCTTGGTAGCTCCTCCTTGTCATCTTCATCGCCTGACTGCGGCATTGCACTAGCAGCATTGACCGCACTGGAGGTGTTTTACACAACACTTGAGGAGCTCCTCCTTCTGACGCTGTACTGGCAAAGAGATGCACTGGACAAGTTGTACACACGCTTCCAAAAAAAATCAAAACTTTCTCGTTAGAAACCTTAACCAAAGTGAGCGAGCAAGCACGAAGCACCATGGATACACATCACCAAGAAACTTACCATGAATGTGTTCCTGGACGCCTCCGCTTCCCACTTGTAGCAGGTCGTCGACAAGATGGCTGCCCCCTCGGCAGCTCACCTCAAGATTCAGATCTGACCATCACCAATGCCAGTGGAAGAGAATGAGCCCAAGTCACCTGCTGCTACACCCGTCGCTGCCCACACGACCAAAGGAGATTGCCATCACCTCTGTCATAATGCTCATCGGAGAGCCAACCATGCGGACTACCACCCCGACATCCATGGCCCTAAGACTCCGCCCATCATCCCCGCCATAGCACACCGACCATGGACGGAAGAGCAGAATGTGCCTCCTTCCACTCCTAGCTCGGCATCATTCCCCAAGTCACGCGATCAAGCATCAATGTGGCATCACGTGCGTCCCCTCTCTAGTCCCGATGGACTAAGGGGAGACCCAGTGACTAGCGCAACCGTCATTGGGAAGTCCCAGCCATAACCATGACCTTGGCCCAGGCGAGCCCGCAGGATGCCACGCCCATCGCCATCAATGATGATCCATGCGAACACAAAGGGCCCCTCCGAGTGGCGCCTCTCGATTCTCCACCGACGCCATAATGTGTGGATGCCTCCCCAACCAATCTGCAAGATCCCGCCTCGGCATGAACGGGGGTGTCTTAGAGTCGAGAAACGTGACTCGAAGTTGAACGAGCGCTAGGGCATGCACAAAGAGCAACCAACCCCAGGCAGGAGGACCACGTCAAACTCCTGCACCTGCGGCTAGCATGCGCCCCCGGCCCTCCACGAGCATGCTCAACCTAGAGGTGCGCTTGCTGCCACATTAGATTTGGTCCTCCATATCTAGACTAGGGGGCGCCCATGGAAACCTACATCTTCGACTGTCCAGCAGCCACACCCAAGTCGGCCCTGCCCTCCATCGGTTACCAATGACTCGCCCTTCCTCCGCCGTCTAGCCCTAAGGACCACCACATACCATTGGCCACAGGACCTGAAGAAGGGACCAGAACCACCACCGCCTGAGGTCATGCAGGCGACAGGAGGTCACGACACCGTTGTCCTGACCGTCGTGAGATGCAAAAATCGAAGCACCTGGTGAGTTCAAACGCGACGGTCCTCCAATCTGCCCCTACTACCCCCGACCACCCACATGCCACCACACCATGTGTCGGAACACCCAATGCCGCAAACCCTAGGCTAGTGCCTGCTTACCTTTGATCCAGTTTTGGAAGTCGATTATTTTTCCCCAAAGGTGGCCCTGGGTTATCGAACCCACACGCATAATTAGGTGATTTTGATAAGTTCTCGTAGTCACTAGAAGTTCCAGTTTTCTGGACCGAAATCACATAGTTCTAGAGAACACAATAATTGGAAAATAAGCTAGGGCTTAAGAACTTTGCTTGCAAATGTATACTTGCACTTGGAATTTTATCTATATATCCAAGCACTTGGGATTTTATCTGTACCCAACATGGTGCTGGTAAACATCTTTACTATGTGTTTTCAACATGTATGTGTGGTGGATGTGCCCTAATAACCACATGACCAACATGTAGCAGGGTCGTGATTCTATTGTCCAAGCAAAATCATTCCCTTCTCATGGGGTTACCTCGGTTATAAATTTTTTTCCAGAATATTACATCAAATTTTTAATGACTGTACCTCTTGTATCCCTAGGGAGTCGCTTCCGACTGCCCATACTAATCATTACCATCATCGGCGTTCGGCATAGCCCTCCACTCATTCCTCCTCTTTACCACCTCCTTCGGCGATCCTTGGGATCCCGTGTACCCGCGGGGCCTTAGAACGAGAAAAAGACAACGAACAGATGTATTGCGACACACATGAATAATAACGTTTCCTTAAAGTTCTGCTCACAATCCCATGGGGTTGCAAGGCTATGCCTCATTCCTTAGTTCGAGTGGACTACTTGCACATGGCAAACAGATCACAAATGGAAAGCATTGTATAAAGTACTTGAAGATGAATGATTAAAGAGATGGATACGAAGATGTAGATGGGAATGGTGACGGTTGGTAATTCTCCTTTCTCTTTGTTGTGGCGGCATAGGGTTTCTGGGCGCTCTGTTGCGAATGGGGCCTCGAAACCTTTATGAAGATTGCTTGTGTTGACGTCACGGAGCTAGCGCCGGGTGGTATAAGCGCCGGTACGAGCGAGTGTGCTCATACCAAGCGTTGTGTACCGTATGGAGTTCGCTCAGCGCCTCCAGTTGCTTGGAACTAGATCGCGTGGCTTCTTACTTTTCCTGTATAGCTTGATTTCTCTTCTTAAATGGCCCGTTCCTACATGAAAAAAATAAACAAAGTTATTTGCGATCTTTCACTTTTAGTAGTCATTAATAATTATATCAAAGTGATTATAGAAGAAATTTGTATTCACTGGTTTTTTTTGAAACAGAGGCAAAAAATTTGCCTCATATATTAAATGAGGAGAAAGAGTTTGATACAATACACACCCATGTTACGGCATTACAATTAAATCTGGGATTCACCAGTTTAAAGAATGATGAAAATGAGTGTAAAAATACACTCATGAAGGCCCACCGGGGGGAGAAGTGACATAAGCTACAATGTCCTAACTTTTCTCCTTCACATCCATATAATTAAGGCTAAAATAACTTGAATTAATTTGTAAATTACAAATCTACTGCATACATTTACAAAAATTACATACAAACAAAATTACGATGCAATAAAATTAATTTAAAATTATTTTACATAAACAGTAACCATGTACATGACCTGCTACAGTAGATAGATACATTATTCGCTAGAGTGACCCTGACTTTCCTTCTTTGTTTTGCACTAGATTGCACTGTAACTTATGTGACTTCCCTCCTTAATGTTAGAGGATCCACTCCCCCATCGAGGACCGTCGCCAACCTAGGCTGCCGCCCCCGAGGTCCAATGCGACATGGCCATGGACGAGGGATGGAAGACGGCCTAGGGGAAACACCCTGCCGCTGCCATCACTGGAGCCCGGCCATGCTTCGCCCGCGGCGCCTGCAGGGGCGCAATGAGAGGAAGAGTTGTTCTTTCTTAACATTTTTCTTTAATTTTGGAGCTCAGGTATGTGGTGTCGGACGTTGCTTTCATGTGCCAAACACATATCGATCCTGCGACGATGACAGGTGGGTCGTCTTTCCTACATACTCGGGGGTGTGGGCGCTCGAGCTGTCAGAGTGACTGGCCGAAGGGGCATTTGACGTGTTCAACAAAGAAGCTGGCGTTCACACGCATAGCCGCCTCCTCCGGCGAGCCAAGCGCGCTGGACGAGGGCGCGCGTGATCGTCGTTGTCCGTCCGGTGCACGCGCGCGCACCATGAGAACAGTGCGGTTCTAGAATGCATAGACTTGGTCGCTCACGAGCTTAAAATTAGTTGATGCTTAATCACTCGATGCATTATCAAGCCAAGAGGAGGGACCAGATATCCATTAATCTGCAGCTACGCTTAACAATTAATTAATAAATACAAGGAGATAAAAGGTGAAAAACGTACTAAGCAGCAGATTAACTAGTGCCATTGTGGTTCTGCATGGCGTGGCAACCATTAGCTACCACAGATAGCATCTACGAGTATTATAAATGTAAAAAGGAGCTAGTACATGAGGTGCTCATGATAGGGAATCGAGTAGCTAGGTTGGTAAAAGAAATATTACTACTGCTTGCGATCAGCATGTGCATCATCATCAGATATTTGACCCCAAAAAATCATGAACATCATGGTTAAGAGGAGGGTACCCGCAAAAAATAAAGTTAGGATGAGGGTAAATATCGTCGGTTACTTTCATGCATGAACTAACGGCCGTAACTGTCAGCTATGCAGGCAGAATGACCACGACTAAGTGTGGATAAGTGACCTTAATTAATTTGTTGGTGAGATCATTTTCCTACGGCACATGATCGATCTCTAACTAGTTTAATTCACCAGGTTAGGGGAAACCCACGCTTGCCTATAGCATAATAAGAAATTAATCGTGCATTTGCAGGCTGGTCCTGCAGTAATGATGTAAATCGCGGTGCATGCATCCAAATTTCCCTCACTAACTAACTGCCCGTATTTTCGTTCTTATTGCGAAAACTAGCTCACTATTATATGCAGCTATATATATTTTCCCTAGAATACATATGCAGCGAGAAATAACTGATGCATACATATGCATGTTTGTTTGATTGCGCATGTATTCTCCATGATAATGTCTTCTTTTGGTTAAAAAGAGTGTAAATTAACTAGATTGCGCATCAAAGATTATTTGGTGGAAGACCTTTCCAATCATTTTTTGTCAGTGTGTTACCAGCCACTGTTCTGGTTCAAGTATTCTATTGTGCACACTTGTCAACACATCTATTCTCACGTACGTACATAGCAATCGTTGTTCATGCAATATTGTAATGTACGGTTAGGAATCTCAAGATGGACCATCCTCTCCTTGGCACCAAAATATATATGCCAATTGGGCTTCTTTAATCATGCTTGCAGCGTAAGAACACTTCAGTACTTTCCAAGTTTGCCGCAGATAGTATACCTTTTCATATACATTTTTTTTAGAAAAACAATTGTCATTAGTGCCGGATAAACTATGCAAGTACTTTTGTAACTACACACATACCATATACCTTTCTTTTGCAAGTTCTAATGTTGGTATGTAACATTAATCCAGAATCCCCAATCATTGTGCGCCTTTAGCCGTTTAACAATGCAACAAGAGTCACCGGCCCGAATCAGATGCTTCACCCAACAATTACTATATGTACCCAACCGAATCACATGTTGTGAAACTTTACTAGTCTACCAAAGCTTAGTCACCATGGGTGTAGCTAGCCCTAAGTTTCTATGCTTGCTTTCCCATTGGAACCAAACCAACAGCGTGGTAGGATTGGTACTGAAAAAGAGGAACAAACAAGTACCGCATGCCATACTTTTTTTTTTGATGGAACACTGGCACTGCATGCCATATACGCAATGCGAAGTTCCCCTTAGCTGTAGTCGATACTAAAAGTTATCTTGATGGAGCAATTAAGTAGGCAACAAATTAAAGTCATTGCACCACGTTCTTATTCTTCACTTTTTCTATAGTATAATTCTTCTAGCTGAATGCTCTCATGATTCTGACACATTGCCACAACAAAAGTTCTACTCCCTCCGTTCGGAATTACTTGTCTCGAAAATGGATGTATCTAGAACTAAAATACGTCTAGGTGCATCCATTTCTACGACAAGTAATTCCGAACGGAGGGAGTACAAAACTAGTACTACTTGTATATATATGCTCAAGTAGTGTCCGAAACAAAGATGAAGTTCAGTTTGGACATCAAGAAAGCAGCAGTCCTCCAAAAGTTTGGAATATGTTCTCTGGCTCTGGAACGCAACTTCTAGAATTTTTCCTGCTAGCCGCGTAGGACGCGGCCGGGCATTTTCACAGCGACCATATAAAATGGCGGAATCAAGGAGCTAGCAAACAAAAACAAAAGGGAAAAAGGAAAGAATGTGAGCAGCTTTGCTGGTGTTTTAAGTACATCAGTATAGGAAAAATAAAGGGAATAGCTACCCGATCGAGATGATGCTTATGTAGGACCTTTTATGAAAACAAAAAATTGTTCTACTCGGTGTGAAGCATATCAAACAAGTGGTGCCTGCTTTAAGGGACATATTTCTTGAGCTTGTCTTTGAGCCTAGGGATGTTCCTTTCATCTAGATTTCTTATTGTTTTCCAATCATCTTGTTTAGGGGCTAAACCCTAAGAGAGCTATATGCTATACACTTCCGCTTCGGTAGACCCCCTTGAACACAAGGACGGCTAAGATTGTCCCATACCCCTTCATAACGGAGGGCATGATGGGCATAAATCGAAAAAAGGCCGCCCCCGCAAGTAATGTATACGTATATGTATACGCTTTTGCTTTTTTTTTCGGCCGGGTCGCCCCGGCAGCGCGCCCACCCCCGCACGCCCACGTCCCCTACGCTAATTACGCGCTTACAGGCATCCATCCATGCATGGATGGCGCGGTTACGGGCCCCGCTGCCGATTGCTGCGCTGCGGCCTGCCCCCGCTTCCGCCTCGGCCTGCGGCGCCCGCTTCCGCCTCGCGTCGGCCGCCCCCGCTTCCGCCTCGGCCTGCGGCGCTCGCTTCCGCCTCG
>NC_041387.1:422012422-422014125 GCF_002162155.2 Triticum dicoccoides | reverse complement strand
CGCCTCGCCTCGCGTTGGCCGGCCCCGCTGAGGCGCTGCCGCCTGCCCCCCATAAATCCGCCCCCGACCCGCGCGCTAGCCTCACATAAACCGCCCCCGACTCCGCCTCTCCTCTTTCTTCGATCCCCGACCCCGCGTTCTCCGATCGATCTTCGGGGCGGCGGCTCTCTCCGGCGCGATGCCTCGTGGACGCAGATGCTTCGGCCGGCGTTGGTTCGGCTGTGGAGGCGGCAGTGGAGGCGCAGGGAGCAGTCGCCGGGCGGTTGGCGGCGGCGGAGGCGGCGGCAGCGGTGGTGGACGAGGTGGTGGACGCGGCGCCGCGCCGGGCGGTCTGTGGCCGTCTAGCCTCAGCGGGCCGCAGACCGTCGATATCTACCGGCACGGCATCCCCGTGTCGCCGTCGTGTCGCCTAGCACACGGCTGGCACGTGACGAGCGACGGCTATGCCACGCCTGGGCCGGCACAACCCGGTCCGTAGAACCCCGAAGGTCGCCTCAACTTTTGGGTAGGCCGCGACTTCGACACCGTCGTCAGCTTCTACAAGTCTCGGGGCATCCGCCTGGACGGTCCAAACGCGCCCCTCGCGCCCCCCACCGCCCCGGTTGTGCAGGCCCGTGCCGGTCAGCGCGCTCGCGCAGGCGCGCCGGCCGCTCCCGCTGCTCCAGCGGCCGCCCCTGAGTTTCACATCCCGCCGGAACTAGCGGCGATGCAAGAGGAGGGCGACCCGTTGGAGTCGCCGGGTTTGATCCGCGCGATCCGGAACTCCACGTCAGAGACCGGTTGGATGCCGCCGGAGGATGTTGTTGACCTGAGGGACCCGGCAGACGAGCCGGGATACTGGCAGGCGATCAGGGAGTCGACCGATACACTAGCGCAACAGTCGTCTACCTTGGAAGAATTTTTCGGAGACTTGGGCAGTTCCGATGACTCAGACGGCGGCGAAGACGGCGTTGAAGACGGCGGGCAGACGGTAGTGGTTGATCTTGTGAGTAGCGAGGAGGAGTAGTTAGATTTGTTTTAGTGTTAATCTTTCCACTGCCGTAATCTTTCATGTAAAATTTCGTTTGAATGTAAAATATCCTAAATATGAACGAAATTATGTTGTTTCAACGAGTAATGGAATGGTTGTAGAATGTATCACTTATTGATATGGTTTTTGTTGGTAATGGAATATTTCCATTGATATTGTAAAAAGGAGAAGTAAACACATAAAAAAATATGAACGAAATTATGTTGCTTTAACGAGTAATGGAATGGTTGTATAATGTATCACTTATTGATATAGTTTTTGTTATTAATGGGATATTTCCATTGATGCTGTAAAAAGGTGAAGTAAACACATAAAATACCGGCAAAAAATTTAAGCAACATAAAAGAAAGAACCCAACCACCGATGCTGAGCCCATAGAGGAGAAGTTACCCCAAATCAAGCCCGTAGGCGACTCGCGCGGCTGATTGAGCCCACTAACGGGCCCAGAAACGGGGTCCAACGGAGCACTGAGGAGTTAGATTAAAGGAGTTCGAGGTGTGGGGCGGAAGCAGCTATTTAAGTCGCTCCAAGCGCCCCCCCGCTTCCGAGGTGGGACTAAATATGGCATTGCAACTCGCCCCTCAGTGCACGCGGCCGACGCAAGGCTCAGGAGGCCGTTTTCTGTGCTGTCACCGGCCGGCCCAGTTCGGCCCATGGTGGCAAGGCGCCACTC
>NC_041387.1:422008907-422011671 GCF_002162155.2 Triticum dicoccoides | reverse complement strand
GCGGGGCAGCGCCCAAGTTTTAGTCCCACCTCGGAAGCGGGGGGGCGCCAGGAGCGGCTTAAATGGCTGCCTCCGCCCCCCCTTTCGAACTCCTCTCTTATTATCCCCGTGCGCCCCGTTGGACCCCGCTGCTGAGCCCGCTAGTGGGCTCGATCGGCCGCCCGAGTCGCCTTTGGGCTTGATTTGGGTAGCTTCCGTAAGCTACTATGGGCCCAGCAGCGGTGGTCGGGCATTTTTTAAAAAAACTTCACTTTTTCAATTATTTTGGCAGAAAGTAGCGGCCAGAAACAACATCAAACAAAATCATCATCAGTACAACATATATGCCCAGGTAGCAAACAGCAAACAAAATCATCATCATGCCCAGGTAGTATAACATATGCAATGTCATCTCCAAATTTATCACATATATCTTTTATCAAAACACAAACAAATAACTTATCAAGTTTTCTTGCAGACACGTACGAATAAAAAACGACAAAGGTTCGTGCGACCACTTTTATTCTTCGTACAAACCAACCTGCATCTGTACCTACGCCCAGTTCCTGAACAAAACATAAAGAATTGGTGAGCAAATATAGTTGCTAAAATCAAAGTAGGAACATAACAACAATAAGAAGATAACATCTTACTTCTCGTTCAAATGACATGTAGCCTTATTATGACCTGCTTGACTACACAAACTGCACAAAGGACCACTTTTCTTCTCTGTAAAATCTTTTGGCCTACCATTCTTTGTAACGCCGGGGCCCCCCTTTGACCGCCCCTTCTTAGGTGCACCCTTCGTCGAAACTTTCTGAGGATCACCAATACCAGGCTCAACTTGTTGCACTTGACTTGCCTCCTTCTTCAGCATAGCATACCTTCTACTTCCTATAAGTTCCTCCTCTGAAATCTTTTTCTGTGCTATTATGTTGTCTAGACACTTCATCAACTCATCGAACAAGAAGGGATCATTTGCTGCAACATGAGCAGCTTGTGCGGTTTTAATGGATATTGCACTATACTATTCTCTCTCCAATGGCCCTGACCAACCCCATCCAAACATATCACTCTTCCTCTGCACAGGCAACCCATCTCTTGCATGTTTGGACAACCGATGAAGGACACAACACTTTGGTATTTCAGTTAAATTCAGATGATGGAGAACAAACAGAATGTGTTTGCATGGCAGCCCTTTCCGAACCATCCTAAGACAACTGCATGTAATAGTTTCTTCTGAGTTACCTGGTTCATAAACAACATTGTATCTAAACTTGTGGTTATCCTTCCATGTCACAATGAATGTCTCACGCCCAATTCCCACGAGCGTCTCAAATATCTCCAGCTGACCCATCTTATGCAAATCATCTTGCAAGATGTAGAAATTAGCAGGTGTGAATACTTTGGCGGCATGCTCCTCAAGGACTTTATATTCAGTAACAGACGGTGGTTCCTTCTGGAATGCCTCGCAGTCATCGTACGCGTCGTTCTCACGCAGGCGAACTATACAGTTCTCATAATGCACCACCAAATCAACAATTGTCATACCGTAGTCCAGGTGAAGGTGAAGGCAGGAGTTGAGGCTTTCACTCCTCTGGTTACTTCGCATACCAAGAAAAAAATCATCGGAAAGATATGAAGCTGCCCACAGTCTCCTCTTCCTGTACATCCTGTCAAGCCACTCTTCAGTTCTATCCGTCTTCCACTTATCATAGAAAGCTTTCCATCTCTGCTCAAAGTTCGCTTGAGAGGTGGCATAGTACAGGAGCGATCTGAACTCATCCAGTGACTTGTAATGCAGGTGCCTCTGCATATTTTTCTCGATATGCCACGAACAAAGACGATGGAAAACATCTGAAAGAACGGTCCGAATAGCCCGAATCATTGCAGCGTCACCGTCTATGATTATTGACTTTGGCTTCACCTGACAGTTTGCCTTCATAAATGTCTGCAGCAGCCACACGTATGTCCCTTCCGTCTCGTCAGCAATGATGGCACAACCAAACACTGTGGTGCAACGGTGGTTGTTAACTCCTACAAAGGGGACGAACGGCATACCGTATCTGTTCATCTTATACGTGCTATCAAACACGACCACATCTCCGTAGTCCTGATAGTCCCTCCACGACTGTGCATCGCACCAGAACATACTCTTCAGTCGCCCTTCCTTGTCACGCACATACTCAAAAAAAACTCAGGGTCCTTCTCCTTCCCACTCCTCATAATGCCAACTGCCGTCTCTGCATCACCCTTTGCAATGAGCCTCATTTTTTCTCTGCAACAAAGATTGTAAATGTCCCTCCTGATAAGCCCGCACTTATCGTACGAACCGTATCTGCTGATGAAGTTGTCCATTATAATATGCTTTCTTATCCCGGCCGCTTCCATGGCCAATATCTCGGCCCTCTGCCCATCTCCAATCCGTCTGTGTGACCATAAAAAACAAACCTCGTCGGGCCGAGCCATCGCGTGGTTGTGATCATCCACGAATGATGCGACGAACCAAACGCCACGTTCTCTGTCCAGCTTCACCACCATATGTGCACCGCAGTCACAACGAGTCTCCGGTCTAAGCCTGCGCTTGCGGCCCTCCATGGTTATGAACTTGCTCTGCCTTCTCCCAGCCCTGGAGCAAAGAAACCGCCGGTACCGGATCATTCCCGAAGCACCTCGTTTCACCTTCTGTTTCCTTATGCTAAACCCGTGTTCTCTGGCGTGATTGTTGTAGAATATGTATGCATCCCCTTGCGACCGAAAGGTCATAGCCATGACCTTCCAATGT
>NC_041387.1:422003307-422007783 GCF_002162155.2 Triticum dicoccoides | reverse complement strand
CGGGTGGGCGACTAGATGGGCGGGCGAGAAGATGGAGGCGGGCCCAGATCATGGGTACTCTTTTTTTTCATGCGGCGGTATACGTATGCCCGGCAGAGCTGTACAATACGAGATGGGCATACATTTCTTTCGTATGCCAATTCTGCCCTTCTACGTTTTGTTGGGGGGGGGGGGGTCTACCGAAGCAAGGCCCTATGCTATATATGTAGTGCCCAACTACAAATTCTATCACATTTTGGATCACCTACCCATCATGATCTCAGCTCTTTATTAAGCTAGATTTTGTGTACGAAACAAATTAGCACATAAACTCATACACGTGTACTCCCTCCGTCTGGAAAAACTAGTTTTTTCAGACGGAGGGAGTAGCTAATATTTGCTTCACCAAACAGAAAAAACATACACATGCATGCACGCAAGACCGGTACATAACAACAGTCAGATACGACCAGCATATTATATCGTACTACATGCATGTCCCATGACAATTCTACTACAGCTACTTTCTCTGGAGCCGCCTCATGGATTGGAACACGTAAAGTGCTCGGCCAAAACAACCTGAAACAGTCTATTATACTGATGGCTTTTGTACCCTGAGCCCTTTGAAGCCTACAAATACTGACCCACACCAAGAACAAGTGCTTCCATGATCGAACATTAACACGCTTATACCTTCGCTTTTCCACTCACTCGCTAATCTTACGTGTCTCCCACTAAGCCGTTAGCCATTACTACAGAGCATGCACCTTGGTATACATAAACTATGAGAAAAAGGGCTAGGCATAACCCATGCAACCATCCTTAATTTACTCGTGGCCGACGCGATCGTGTCTGATCTATACGCGGCCACGATGATTAGTTTTTCAGTGTGTTTGTGCCTTTTGGTTTTGGAGGTACTACACTACATCTACTATTCCAGAAGGATTCGGAAACGTGCATTACGAGTGATGTGCATGAGAAGACAGACCCTGATTAACTAGGTTTAGCCATGGTAGCACCGTATCTGTAGGGTAGGACTTTGCCAATGGCGTCTCTGTCCTACTATTCTATAGCCATTAACCCCTCCCTGAAGGGCACTTTTGAGACAAGATCTGTCGCCGTGCCCCCTTGCCTGGCTATGGAAGAACAAGAAGTAGCTATGTTGTGCAAAAGACAGTCCATACGCGGGACGTTTCCTTGGTTTAAGACTACGAATCTCCAAGTTTGTACTTGATATAGCTAGCTTGGTGTTGTGAACATTGTGGCTAACTGATCTCTTCTCATTTCTTTATGTTTATTTAGATATATAGGCCGTATTATAGTTTGGCAAGTATCGTAGAGTGCATGAAACTCGTGACGACAATGTGCATGCCGGCATCGGAGTTTACTAGTACGTACGTGTGTGCTTTCACTCCGCTTGGCTGCCTGTTTGCCCTGTTTGGGAGTTATGAATCTCATCCGTAAAATAGAATTTCTACACTCTTTGACAATGTGCATGCAGGCATCGGAATTTCTATACCTTTGTCGAAAAAATTCTATACACGCTTCTAAGTAAACAGCGTTTCCATCCATATGACAGGAGGAAACTTTTTTTTAATTTTTTTTTTCAGGCGATATAACAGAGGAAAACAACGGGGCTGAATTTCCACTTCCTCCTCCTGCGACGTACTACTCCGTAGTGCTACGTTAATGATCACAGGTACCGGAAAAGATACACTCAGCGCCGAAAAGTGCAATTAAATTGGTTACGACACTCAATTTCGGCGTCGGCGACTACAACGAGTCAATGACCGTATATAACACTATAACTGACTCTGCTTCTCCGTTGCGTCCATGTCCATGTGCGATATGTACAATTTCCACTCGTCTAGTAGCTCCTGGTGTTCTTCCCATGCGAACAGAGGTTCCATGTATATCCATCTAGTACCAACTAGTTGTATTGCTCGTTGTCGAGAATGAAGCTTTCACTACAGTGTACGCCTCGTGCAGCCCAGCCTAACCCTAGCCTCGTTACACGTAAAGATGATAAACTTACGGATAACAACCTGCGCATTGAACCTTAATTAAGCAGTATTGTTATCCGACAAACGTTAGCTGTGAAGGGGTGGCAAGCGAACGTTTTTTAAGTTTACATGGTGGAAGATGGCAAATCCTTTCCTTTTTGCATCAAAACTTTCTTCTTTCCAGAAATTGACATGGTGGAAGATGGCAAAGCCCGGTCGGCGTCAGCGGCGGCGGGATCTCTTCTCCCACGGCTCGCTGGATCTGGCGCGGGCGGATCGCGGCGGTGGTTGGCGGCGCGCTGGAGGCGAGGCGCGTCGGCGCGGGCTTGGGGGCGACAACGATTTCCCCTGGTGTGCGTGGGAGTCCGCTCGGGGCGCGCGGCGGCGGCTCTCGGCAAGCTGTGGCGGGCGCTGGGCTCTCGGCGGCACTCCGGCATGTGGAGGCGGCGGTGGTCCCTGTGCGCGGTCGGCGGCTCCGTCTCTGACCTGGACGGCGCGGGGGATGGCGGCGGCCCGACGTGGCCGATCTGGATGCGGTGGTGCCGGCGGCTCGCTGATCTGCCGGTGCTCTAGGGTTCTGCCTGGTGGTGCTAGTGGTGACGGCGGCCCGTGCACGAGAGTTGGATCCCTTCAAACTGATCCGGGTGAATACTTGCCTTTGGCGTCTACTAAGGCCGGCGGTGGCGGCGCTATCTGCGTCGTTCCCTTCGTGAAGGCATCACCGTGGAGAAGTTCAAGGCCACTCTCTGCTACCTCTGGGGGAAACCCTAGATCGGATGATCGGATGACGGCGGCGCTCTGGTGTCGTTCCTTCCTTGGGGGCGTCATTCTTGGAGGTACACACGTGATCGAGGGATCAGAGGACGGATTCTTTGGTGAAGCGGTGCTTCATCCTACACACTGATGGCGACGGGTCTTGACGGCGTGGCGCAGTGAAGATTCGTAGTTCGCTGTGGGAGGATGGACTCACGCAGGAGGACGACGCTATCGGGCGTCGTGGTGGCGTCGATGGCAGAGAGACCTGACACGGTACATGCAATAGTACAGCTCTGAAGATGGATTGGTGGCAGGTGGCTGCGGCGGCCTCATACCCGGTAGGCGTCCTGGTTGAGGAGTGCGCCGGACAGGTAGGTGCTCCATACCCGGCAAGCGTCCTGGTTGGGACCTCAGGTCTTAGATGTTTAGGTTTGGCTGCGATGTCTGTTTGGTATTAGGCCCAGACTATCTGCGCTCCTTCATCAATTAGATAGGTGTAGCGACAATTGTTGCATAGACGGTGGCTTTAGTCTTGCTGTTGTATGGCTTTGTAAGGTCTTGTGAGAATAATTAATAAAGTGGTCATATGCATCGCCCAGATGCAGAGGCCAGGGGTCATCCTCCTTTTCTAAAAAAAATTAAGACTCGTCTTCACACAAACCATTAGTTGTTGACTGCTCCAAAAAAATTTGGGGGGGGGGGGGATTTTTAAACTATGGGAAGGGACCCGTCGAGGTCATCATCGACATCCAGGACAATAGAGTACACTACAAAATGAGGGTTTTCTTGTGACGGATTATTTGTATCACGTAAAATCGATTGTCATCATAAAAGATAGGCTTGTGGCGGTTTTTCATCGTCATGTTCTCCGTCACTGAAGTGTCGTTGCAATATTTTTTATTCCTGGTACCTCTTTTTCCATCACATAAGATCGTCTCTTTGGTAATAATTCTTGTTATGTCACTGAAGTCTATTTTCAGTGACGGCAAAAATTGATGCCGTTTTCAATCGATATGTCATCGAATAGCGTTTTAATAATAGTAAATGGTCACTAACAATTGATGTGCCGGGTTGGACCGGTCAGTGATTCTGACATATGGGTCGACACGGTGCTGACGTGACTGCTTACATGTGGGCCTAGACGCTGCTGATGTGACTGCTTACATGTGGGTCCAGATGCTGGTGACGACATGCACTTTCGTCACAATTACCATCCGAGATTGAAGATGGCGTTCATTCCCATAATATTTCACCTTACGGCCAAAATTTCATTGATAGTGAAACCTGACAATTGTCACGGAATTACATAACACATTACAATGAGCAATCATGCGACAAAGTATCTCGCATGACAAAGTATCATGAGGAACAATAATGCACCATCAGGACATGGATGGTTGTGAGACGTTGTACTGGGATGATCGCAATGACTTCCTTGGTGACTAAGCATTGCCTAAATTTCTTCTTTTTTTAAATAACTTTTTTGTGGATCCATCATGACAGCTTCAAGTTCTCCTAGCTGCTTCTTTTGGTGTTCTTCAATGTCTTGTTTCTAGGCAAGAAATACTGCACTTAGATCTTTCTAAAACCTTTCGTTTGTCACTTTTTAGTCTGCCTCCTGAATTACAATCCTCTCTTCTAGTTCTCGAATGCATTCAAGAGAGGTTGAAGTCTTCCTGGAGGAGGGATCCCTTCCCAGGTTGGATGGAAAGGAAACTGGTAAATGCTAAACCCAAAT
>NC_041387.1:421993723-422002838 GCF_002162155.2 Triticum dicoccoides | reverse complement strand
GGGTGATGCATCCCGAAGTGAGTCGAGTAGGCGAGTGACGTGCCAGCGCTACTACTTGATTGAGAACCAACACGTAGTTGTGCTTTCAGTAAGAATTTCACCATTGGGAGACGGTGCCTTTCAAAGCACTTTCACGTGTGAACCAAAGTCGTCTTGCCCAAGACACATGGAGAGCTACCTATAGTGACGCTTAGCCAATTGGTTACATATTCTAGACTGATCGATCAGATCACATCTTCTTGAGCAAAAGAGCTGAGAGCAGAAAAGCGGCATCGCTTCCATGCTTGAAACTAACATGCTTGTAGAGCTCATTTCTCAATAATTTGTACATCAAGTACTCGCGATGCATTGTCTTGTTGTGGTGTTATTTTTTTTTCTCATTTCATTATGCAATATGATTCAAAACATTATTAGTATAGTGTTAGAAATTTTTAATATATTTTGGTTTGCACAATAGATTTGAAGTCCAAATACTAAAAAATACGCTTGTATGCTCTTGTGCACTTTGACTCATTGTATGATCATTCTTTCTATTGTGGGTATCTTTAGTAAAGTCCGCAAAGGATGGTTTCTCATTGATGTCCTTGGCCTCATAGAAGAATTAGCACATGCTGAAATTAGTACCTGTATCATCTATGCATATATGATATAGGATTCACATTAAGGTAGTTAAAATATTGTCGCCTCCTGCCTCCTCCCCAATAAATATTAGGGTTCCCCCGCTAGCGTTGCCTCTGGTCCGCCTCATCTCTGGTGGCCATTGAGCTATGGGGCGCGGTGGATCCCGGCTCTTGCCGACGGGAGGGCTCTTTGTATGAAATGAAGCTCAAATTAAGTATTACCTGTCATCCATAAGTAGAAGTTCACAAGTTGAAGCAGAAAGATTATGTATCACTGATACGTCTCCAACGTATCTATAATTTTTTTATTATTCCATGTTGTTTTATTATCAATCTTGGATGTTTTATAATCATTTTATATCATTTTTTGGTACTAACCTATTTACATAGTGCCAAGTGCCAGTTGGTGTTTTCTGCATGTTTTTTACGTCGCAGGAAATCAATATCAGACGGAGTCCAAATGCCACGCCAATTTACGATGATTTTTTATTGACCAAAAGGAAGAAGATGGGCCCTGGTTGCACCTGGGGGGAGTCCCGAGGAGAGGACAACCCACCAGGGCGCGCAGGAGGCCCGGACCACCTCTTTGCTTTATAAATACCCCAATATTCCAGAAACCCTAGGAGAGTCGACAAAATATTCATCCAGCTGCCGCAGAGTCCATAACCACCAGATCCAATCTAGACACCATCACGGAGGGGTTCACCACTTCCATTGGTGCCTCTCCGATGATGCGTGAGTAGTTCTTTGTAGACCTTCGGGTTCGTAGTTAGTATCTAGATGGCTTCCTCTCTCTCTCTCTCTCTCTCTCTCTCTCTCTCGATTATCAATACAATGGTCTCTTGGAGATCCATATGATGTAAGTCTTTTGGCGGTGTGTTTGTTGAGATCCGATGAACTTTGAGTTTATGATCAGATCTATGTTTTTATATCCATGAAAGTTATTTGAGTTTCTTTGATCTCTTATATGGATGATATATTATTATCTCGTATTTCTTCTCCGATATTTGGGTTTTGTTTGGCCAACTTGACCTATTTATCTTGCAACTATGAGATTATGAGATTATGAGATTATGCAACTCCTGGATACTGGAGGAATGCCTTGTGTGCTATCAAACATCACAACATAACTGGGTGATTATAAAGATGCTCTACAGGTATTTCCGAAGGTGTTTGTTGGGTTGGCATAGATCGAGATTAGGATTTGTCAATCCGATATCGAAGAGGTATCTCTGGGCCCTCTTTGTAATGCACATCATAAGAAGCCTCGCAAGCAAAGCAACTAATGAGTTAGTTGCAAGACTATGCATTACGGAACGAGTAAAGAGACTTGCCGGTAACGAGATTGAACTAGGTATGATGATACCGACAATCGAATCTCGGGCAAGTAACATACCGATGACAAAGGGAATAGCGTATGTTGTCATAACGGCTTGACCGATAAAGATCTTCGTAGAATATGTGGGAGCCAATATGAGCATCTAGGTTCCGCTATTGGTTATTGACCAGAGAGGTGTCTTGGTCATGTATACATAGTTCTCGAACCCGTAGGGTCCGCACGCTTAACGTTCGATGACGATTTGTATTATATGAGTTATGTGATTTGGTGACCTAATGTTGTTCGGAGTCCCGGATGAGATCACGGACATGACGAGGAGTATTGAAATGATCGAAAGGTAAATATCGATATATAGGATGATAGTATTCAGACGCTGGAAGTGTCCCGGGGGTACTGGGTACGTATCAGGTCACCGGAAGGGGTTCCGGGCATCCCCTCGGCAACTACATGGGCCTAATGGGCCAAGAGTGGGACAGACTAGCCCCTAAGGGTGTGTTTGGTTCTAGAACCAAGTGGAATGTCATGGAACCGTCCGTTCCTGGGGTCAGAATGGCAAAAATTAATGTGGCGCCAGACTTGTGGAAGAACTCCAAACTGACCACGACGGGCGCCATGACCTGGGTGTCCAGTTGTTTGCCCGCTAATGCGGAATGACGGCGGCTTGGTGGCGCAGAACTGGGAGCGGTGGTCTCGAATCTCGCCGGATGGACAGCCTCCTCGAGGAGACGGATGGTTACTTGCGCTGCCTCCATTGGCGGCTGCTGCTCAAGCGTGGCGGCCACGTAGAGCGGCTGCTCCTGGCGCTCGGAGCGCCTGCTCCTGACAGCAGCTCCTAGCAGCGCACGATCGCGGCTCCCGGTGCTTGGAGCGGCTTCTCCTGGCGGCGCGTGAGGCGGAGGGGACGTCATGGGAGAGAGTAGTTCCGCGTGGTCCGCTCAAATCGGAGAGACCTCTTGGGACGACATAATCAGCGAATATGTCGTTCCCTGGAATCGGGTGGTTCTGGTTCCTTCGACCATCTAAACATGGGAATGGGTCGTGGGGACCGAATCGACCCATGCCGTTCCACTTGATGACATAAACCAAACACACCTTAAAGGGCTGGTGCACCCCATGTAGGACGAAATAGGGGGGAGGAAAGAGGAGAAGAGAGAGAGGAAGGGGAGGGATTCGGCCTCCCTCTTCCTTCTCTCCCCACTCCTCCTCTTTCCCCCTCCGGTGGATATGGTATGGGGGGAGGACGAATTGGGAGGCACCCAAGTAGGATTCCTCCTACTTGGGGCGCCCCCTTGGCTGCCTCTCCTGCCCTCCAACCTATATATATGTGGGGGGCACCACTAGAATACACATCATTGATTCCTAGCCGTGTGCGGTGCCCCCCTCCACAGTTTACGCCTTCCGTCATATTCACGTAGTGCTTAGGCAAAGCCCTGCGCGGATCACTTCACCATCACCGTCACCACGCCACCGTGCTGACGCAACTCTCCGTCGACACTTTGCTAGATCAAGAGTTTGAGGGACGTCATCGAGCTGAACATGTGTAGCACTCGGAGGTGTCGTACGTTCGGAACTTGATCGGTCAAAATGAGAAGAAGTTCGACTACATCAACCGCATTAACAAACGCTTCCGCTTTCGGTCTACGAAGGTACGTGGACACACTCTCCCCCTCTCGTTGCTATATGCATCTCCTAGATAGATCTTGTGTGAGCGTAGGAATTTTTTTTGAAATTGTATGCTACGTTTCCTAACAATCTGGTCCTTCAATATTGCTGAACTTTTATCAAAGTGCTGATCTGTAGAAGATCCATCATTGTCTTGTACTGGCGACTTATACTCACAATCTAGGGCGAGTTCAATAATCCATCAATCCATGGCGACTTATAGTCATATCCAGTCTTTGCAAAAATTACTTCGGCAGCTTATAGCCTCATGAAACTCAACATAGAGCACTATAACCCAGAACTATATGATCCGATAACTTATCAAAAATTTCTGCAAAACAGAGATAACGAGTATGTATAACTCAAATATTTGTGAAGCAGGCTTGTAAGGCACAACCAAGACAGATTGGTTTTCGAAAGAAAAACTTCAATTTTTTGCTTCAAAGAAGCGTGACATGAAAGCCTGTCATCCCGTAAGACGGCTCTCATGTGACATAAATCCGTCAGTTAAACCTTAACTAGATCAGGGTATTATTGAAATGATTAACTATTAAGAGTACGAACGGGCCACATAGCTGAGAAACTACAACATTCGAGTGATTTTATCCTAGCTCACTGTAAGCCGGCTCTCTCGTGACATAAGCCGTCGTTTTAACCTTGATGAGTTCAAGGTCTTATGTAAAAGATTGACTGTCAAGAGTACGGCGGGTCACCTGGCGGAGTAGCAAGTTGCAAACAGGAAGGTTTAACTCAGTTATGGCATGAAAGCCTGTCAAGTGGGTTATAAAGTTGTACTCATTGGGTAGGAAGCTCCCAAGTGACCTATGGCATGAAAGCCGATCAAGAGGGTTATAAAGCTATGTTCATTGAGCAGGAAGCCCCCAAGTGACCTATAACATGGCATGAAAGCCGACCAAGAGGGTTATAAAGCTATGCTCATTGAGTAGGAAGCCCCCAAGTGACCTATAACATTGCATCGAAGCCGATCAAGAGGGTTCTAAAGCTATGCTCATTGAGCAGGAAGCCCCCAAGTGATCTTATGACTCGTCAATAATGACTCTTGCTCAGAAAATTTGAGATGAAACGACAGAGCCCCCGAAATTTGGGGATGCCGGCTTTATTATTTTGATCATAAAAGGTATGTACATCAATGAAGATATATACAATGATGAGAGTCAGCGACTCAAGGTAGTAAGGCCGAAGGTGAGTAATGTTCCACAACCTGCTGGTCTCTTGCTCAGAAGTATGCGATTTCTTGCGCTCATGTATATCAATGAGATAATACGAGCCATTGTTGAGATTCTTGCGCTCACGTATATCAATGGTACACCACCTTGTTTCATCATACGTTCAGCTATACATGTTGCATTCTCCTTTATTATTTCTTCCTTAATCGTCTCATAGTCATGTACTAACTTGGTGGCAGTAGTTATAAATCAATCATGATTTTTTAATACGCACATTTGTTATTGATATCAATATATATATGTGTAAGTTATCACATAATTCATAAGTACACATTATTAATATATAATCATAGGTTGCCTAAACTAGAACAAGATATAATCATATACTTTTAAAGCTATAACATGTTACTTAAAGAAGAAATAATACAACATTTCCTAACATAGAATAAACCATAGTACAGTAATTTTTATAAGAACATGCAAAGTAATTTACTAGAACCATGGATAGAATTCTAAGATTTGCACTTGTGTATAGACTTGCACATGTTGTTCATTCTCACATCGTGATGTAATGCTTAGTCACCTGAGGTTTGGGGGTGGGATGAGGAAGGAGGGGTATATAATTGTGATCTGGTTGTTTTCGATTAGGTTTTGGGGTAGGTGGAGGTGCTTTGTGGACATTCACGCTTTGAGATTTGCCAACCATATCATACGCTGGGGAGGGAACCATAAACCGCTAGAAGGGGATTGAATCTGGAGGGAGCAAAGGTTGTCGGAAAATGTTGTGGAGCGGAAACAAGGTATTTATGAGGGATGGGAATAATTGAGCAAAAAATTGAGGGGGCAAAAAATTGGGAGTGCACGAAAATATCGAGGCTGCGATAAACATGTATTCTTGGAAATTTGGGGTAAGCATTTCGGAAAATATGCAAGCAGTTCTGTAAATATTCGGTTGCACTTTCAAGAATATGAGTAACATGCTTTTATATGAATTTTATACGGATATATTATGTACAATATCATTTGCTTGTATTTATTAGGTACAATTTACATTTTCATAAATAAAAATCCAACTTACATATGGTAAAAAGTGTGGAACTTGGCATGGGGTAATTTCATGGGTACATTAAGTTGGTGAAAAAGTGTCACAAAAAATGGCAATTGTTTGGTTCTGCTTCGCTTTGAAATGGGTGGATCTACAAAGATGTGTGTGTTATGCACAAGTCGATATGAGAGGTTAGCAGTGAACAGTCATTTTCCTTGTACATGTCACTTGACCAATGATCTAAAGCATGTATTCGATCATTGATGTGTAGAAATTAATAGTACATTAATGTGCACCAATAGTATCTCACATTGGAAATTCTCATGTCGTGATGTCTCTTCGTATACCCTTCAGACAACTCATAACTAGGACCTTTTAAATCGCCTACTAAAAGCATTATTACAGTATAATCTACACTTGACCATGTTCTAGGCAATTTATTAGAGATGATTTAAAAATTTAATCAGATATTAGATCTCATTTGCTTGTATTTAGGTACCATATATGCATTTTTAGCATTTTTCATAAAAATATATAAAAGCCAGCCTAAATATGGTAAAAAAGGTGGAATTCAGAATGCAGTATTTTTATGGGCATATTAGCTTGGTGATAATGTGTCAAAACAAATGGAAGTTGTTTGGTTCTGTTATGCTTGGAAGTGGGTTGATCTACCATGATGTTTGTGTTATGCACAAGTCAATAAGAGAAGTTTGCAACGAACAATCATTTTCCTTGTACATTTCACTTGAACAATGATCTAGATCATGTATTCTATCACTGATGTGCACAATTAGTACCTCCCATTGGGACTTTCCATGTCGTGATGTCTCTTCATATACCCTTTGGACATCTCATAAATGGGACTTTTTGAACCACCTAGTAAGAATATTATTACAACATACTCTAAAAATTTTGTCCATAATTTAGGAAACGTATTATAGATTATTTCAAATTTAATCAATTTATGTATGTCATTTCCTTGTATTTAGGTATAGTATGCATTAAAATGACAACCAACCTAAATATGGGGAAAAATGTGGAATTTTACATGGGGTCATGCTTTCGGTATATGGGGTGGTGAAAATTTCTCAGAAGAAATGACAAATGTTTGGTTTTGCTTTTTCTGTGAAATGGGGGGATCTATAATCATGTGCCTTTTGTTATTCATGTCAATCTCAATATATGGGTCTGTAATGTACTCCCTCCGTCCGGAAATACTTGTCATCAAAATTAATAGAAGGGAATGTATCTAGATGTATTTTAGTTCTAGATACATCTCTTTTTGTCCATTTTGATGACAAGTATTTTCGGACGGAGGTAGTACAAACACTTTTTTTCATGTAACTTCAAAATTTGACTATATCATGTATTTAGAGTAGAGGAGTGAGAAGTGAATATTAATCAATATAGTACAACAAAATAAAATTTATGACATAAAAAGATGAACAAAACGGGTCCCTAGTATTCAAACCCGGAAGTATGCCAATTCATGCATGCAACTCTGCTAGTGATGTCATGTTCCCAGTGTTTATATGCTTGGGCTAACCAATGTGGTTTATGAAATTCACGCTATGTATTATGTCCTAGCATGCCTCATTCTTCAGTGTGTTTGTAGTATTTTGGTGCATAATTTAGTAAATAAAACATAAACTGTCATTAGCTTCCCACTAACTAGCATGAATTTCTTTAAAACTTTATACCAACAATCTTTAACCAAACATCGGTTCCTTTCTAAAAAAAATCTGAACAAATGCTGCTTTTTAGATTTTGGTGTCCATTATTAAGAATGAATCGATTTCATTTTAGCATATCAAATAGATTTTAGTGCGATTGGTTGTGTGAACTTTAGTGTAATTTATTCAAATATATTTGAACATAGTTTTATTTAAAAGTTTATGTGAGGTTTCACCGATATTATAGAAGTTTGTAACTAAAGATCATTCCCTCTTTCGAAAGTTCGGAAAATGGACAACTAACGGGCCAGGGTCGGAAATATTCACAGTTGCTAACACATTTGGGTAGTCATACCACAAAACAAAATTTTTGTTTAGTGTATAAACTGCTTCGCCTACTACTATTTTGTTGGAAATATGCCCTAGAGGCAATAATAAAAGTATTATTATTATATTTCCTTGTTCATGATAATTGTCTTTTATTCATGCTATAATTGTATTATCCGGAAATCGTAATACACGTGTGAATACATAGACCACAATACGTCCCTAGTAAGCCTCTAGTTGACTAGCTCGTTGGTCAACAGATAGTCATGGTTTCCTGATTATGGACATTAGATGTCGTTGACAACGGGATCACATCATTAGGAGAATGATATGATGGACAAGACCCAATCCTAAGCATAGCACAAGATCGTGTAGTTCGTTTTGCTAGAGCTTTTCCAATGTCAAGTATCTCTTTCTTAGACCATGAGATCGTGTAACTCCCGGATACCGTAGGAGTGCTTTGGGTGTACCAAACGTCACAACACAACTGGGTGACTATAAAGGTGCACTACAGGTATCTCCGAAAGTGTCTGTTGGGTTGACACGGATCGAGACTGGGATTTGTCACTCCGGATAACGGAGAGGTATCACTGGGCCCACTCGGTAGTGCATCATCATAATGAGCTCAAAGTGACCAAGTGTCTGGTCACGGGATCATGCATTACGGTACGAGTAAAGTGACTTGCCGGTAACGAGACTGAACGAGGTATTGGGATACCTACGATCGAGTCTCGGGCAAGTAACATACCGTCTGACAAAGGGAATAGTATACGGGGTTGCTTGAACCCTCGACATCGTGGTTCATCCAATGAGATCATCGAGGAGTATGTGGGAGCCAACATGGGTATCCAGATCCCGCTGTTGGTTATTGACCGGAGAGCTGTCTCGGTCATGTCTGCATGTCTCCCGAACCCGTAGGGTCTACACACTTAAGGTTCTGTGACGCTAGGGTTGTATGAATATGAGTATGCAGCAAACCGAATGTTGTTCGGAGTCCCGTATGAGATCCCGGACGTCACGAGGAGTTCCGGAATGGTCCGGAGGTAAAGAAAACTATATAGGAAGTGTTGTTTCGGCCATCGGGAAAGTTTCGGGGTCACCCGGTATTGTACCGGGACCACCGGAAGGGTCCCAGGGGTCCACCGGGTGGGGCCACCTATCCCGGAGGGCTCCGTGGGCTGAAGTGGGAGGGGAACCAGCCCCTAGTGTGCTGGTGCGCCCCCCCTTGGGCCCCCCCTGTGCCTAGGGTTGGAAACCCTAGG
>NC_041387.1:421987271-421993429 GCF_002162155.2 Triticum dicoccoides | reverse complement strand
GGGCACTCCACCCCCCTTGGCCGCCGCCCCCCTTGGGAGATTGATCTCCCAGGGCCGGTGCCCCCCTGGGAGCCTATATAAAGGAGGGTAGGGGGGAGGGCAGCCGCACCCTGTGTCTTGGCGCCTCCCTCCCCCTGCTACACCTCGTCCTCCTCCCGCAGCAGCTTGGCGAAGCCCTGCCAGAGTTCTGCTGCATCCACCACCACGCCGTCGTGCTGCTGGATCATCATCAACCTCTTCTTCCCCCTTGATGGATCAAGACGGAGGAGACGCCACGCTGACCGTACGTGTGTTGAACGCGGAGGTGCCATCCGTTCGGCGCTAGGATCTCCGGTGATAGGATCACGACGAGAACGACTACTTCAACCCCCACTAGTGCAGAACCGGGCAATAGCACTGGTTCGTAAGGCCCTTTAGTGCCGGTTCCATAACCGGCACTAAAGTGTGGGCACTAAAGTCCCCCCCCCTTTAGTACCGGTTCAGCACGAACCGGTGCTAAAGGGAAACCACGTGGCACGAGCCAGCTCCAGGGGCCTGGAGCCCTTTAGTACCGGTTGGTAAGACCAACCGGTACTATAAGGTTTGGGGGGGGTTAGTTTTATGATTTCTTTTTCATTTAATTTTGTGTTTCCATTTTAATTCTTTTTCGTTTGCTGGTATTTTACGATACTACACATTGTACACGTTATGCATATATATATATATATATATATATATATATATATATATATATATATATATATATATATATATATATATATATATAGAATTTCTAGTGGAACCAATCATGCATATATATATCATCAATGTCTCACAAACCATCATATTAATTAATTCAGACATACACACATGTATAGCTATATACAATTTCTCCTACATATGCATGTTGCCTTCGGAGCCAGTGGCATTATAGCCTAATTGGTGCCTTCGGAGCACGATGACAATTGGAAGTGGTTTTCATGGGGGCGGTAGCGGGTAATAGTATTCTCCCTTCGGATTTATGACCTGGTCGAGCAAAAATCCCGCTATTTCCTCTTGAAGTGCTTCTACGCGCTCCGTTTATAGGAGCTTCGCCCGCACCTCTCTGAACTATTAAGAAGGAGATCAATATGCATGTGTATTAGTTGTGTGACTAGATATCGATAATGGTGTAAAAATTGTGAATAGTGTTTTGACAAGCGTACCCATTCCTGTCTTTGAGATCTGCTCCTTTCGGACGCCATCATGCGAATGTTCTCGCAAATGCAAAATGCACACAGATCAGTCCCCTGTGCCTGCTTCAGGGCCTTTACGAGAATGGAATTTGATCAGATAATTATTAATCAAGCATGATAATTAAAGAGCTGGCAGCTAGCTAGCTAGCTAGTACTACTTAATTACTTACCTTGGGTCTTCCCCATTTAAGCTTTTCTTTCCATTCGCCATCCGTGACCCTGATGAACCTTGCCCAAGCCCTGCCCGCTGACAAAGAAAATGAATAAAGGGGTTATTAAATAGTTCATATCATGAAATGACGAACTAAATAGGCCGAGATATATAATTAATAATGATTGAAATTACCTGTTGACTATCCCAAACAAGATGTTATAGTCAGTTTTTTCTTTGAGTAGTGAGTCCAGTATTTCAACTGTTCCGGCGTCAACTTTAATGATACACAAGACCCAATGAAATCTGCATGCACACACGTTTGCATGTCTTAATTAAGCGGGCATATGTAAGCAAAAACATGTAGCTAGCTAGTAGGCAAAAACAGAGAATTTGTAGTACAAGACAGTGTGACTCACTGGAAGTTGTAAGGAAGTAGTATATCTTCATTGTATTTGAGGCGCTTCAAGAACTCTAGCATGATGTCCTCTATGGCCTTTTGATGACGTTCATCTATTTTCCATGTGTATTCATTAACGGTGTTTGGGTCAATGAACCCAATGCCATAGCGTCCACCTTTTCTCATTTCATACATCTTCATCCTGCATATAATACCATAGAAAAGAATATAGTGAGGATAATTACATGTAATGATTGATCAAAAGGATCACTACAGCTAGCTTGAGACTTAAATTACAGAAAGAAATCACTTACAGACAATAGCAACTGACGATAGATTTGTCGAGTGCGTCTTGATTGTATAACTGAAACAGTTCAGAATACTCAACGGACACATCTTTCTCATGGTAGTAATGATCCTCCTTGACATTCACCATGAGGGACAATCGATCGGAAATCTTGGTAATGTTCATGTACCATTGATGCAATTCATACATTCTCGTTAGGAGGTTCTTGACCTTGTCTGGCTCGACCAAAGGTTGGCCCCGGACATATTTCCGTTTTATTTCATCCTCTCTAAGCACAGGCATGGGCTCGATCTCGAGGAGTTGTCCAACAGTGATTTTGAGAACTTCAGCCTGCATTATATGCTCCTCCGTTATTACCACATTGCCCACCTCAGGAACGTAAACTATTTGCCCACAATAATATTGGGCGCGCATACTGTCACGTGTTGTTGGCACAACAAGCAAGGGGATCGATTGCGCCGCCTGTTCTCCCAGCTGGGGAATGGTTTTCCCGCATTTTTTGACAGCTGCTTCTTGTTTGCTCGATCCCGAGCTCGCCTCCTTACGTACACGTGCTCGATTTAACTTCCTGATGTGGCGCTCATAGTCTGTGTCAACGGGCTTGGGAGCTGGTGGTTGAGCCATACGAATGAAGTGGTTAATCGTTTCCTCAGGCACTTTCTCCCTTGGCGGCGTTGGCGGTTTCGGTGCAAAATGGGCTTCCACCTCGGACTTCGATATGGCTGTGATTTCCTCCTCGGACCTGTCATAAGCCCTCTGCGGAAGAGGCGTGAGCCTTGGACCATATTTATATCGCTTGCCTCCGCCTATACTTCCTGTACTACCTCGACTCGTACCACTACGCACCATAGCTGCGGGGTGTCTCTTCTGTGATTGTTGAGGCGGCGGAGACGGCTGACGGGGCTGAGTTGGACGAGGAGGAGTGGCCGCCTGAAGCTGTGCCGGACTTGGAGGAGGAGTGGCCTGAGGTTGTGCCGGACTTGGAGGAGGAGTGGATGTCTGACGCTGTGGCAGACTTGGAGGAGGAGGAGTGGCCTGACACTTTGCCAGACTTGGAGGAGGAGTGGCCTGACACTTTGCCGGACTTGGTGGACTTGCAGGAGCAGGAGACTGCTGACTCGGTGGCGGACTTTGACGAGGAGTCGGCTGACGCGGTGTCGGTGGCCTTTGAAAGATGATGCAATCCTTTTTCCATAGGATGATACAATGTTTGGCGTCTTCGAGAAAGCGCTCGTCGTCACCTCCAGGATAGTCAAGCTCTAGCTCCGAATATGGGTCCACCACCTCATCAACCAAGACACGAGCATAGCCCGCTGGAATCGGGTTGCAATGGAAGGTTGCCTCGGGGGGATTTGTAAAAGCAACGGCGTCCGCCACCTTCATAGATATGTTCTTCATTTTGACGTGTAGCTCGCAACTAGTGTTCTTCGTGATGTCATCCACGGGGTATCTACCCGGCATTGCGTCGTCCGGGGCGGAACCCATGCTGCTTCTCGGCATGGATGGGGCGGTGCTATCCAATGCTGGATCATTCGCTAGCTGCTGCAGCTGCTGAGACCCCCTTTGCTGGGTAAGTGAGTCGATCTGCTCTTGCTGCCGCTGGAATTTGACTACCAATTCCGCTTGACTTGCTTCTAGGCCTTGAAGGCGTTCATAGTCCCGCTTCCTCTGCTCCTCCTCCATCTTCCTCTTCTTCTCCTCCGCAATATTCTTTCTCGCACGGGTTCTGTAGTCGGTGTTCCAGTCTGAGAACCTCTCATACCACGGAATAGCGCCCTTGCCTCGTGTTCTTCCCGGGTGTTCAGGATTTCCCAGGGCACGCGTAAGCTCGTCGTTCTCTCTGTTGGGCTGGAACACTCCCGATCGTGCCTCTTCTATTGCAACAAGTATCGCATCGTCGGCTTCCTTCAGACTTGCCCTCGTCGAAACATTGCCTGTCTTCGGGTCCAACTCCCCCCCATGCGCATAGAACCAAGTCCTGACCCTGGGGGGCCAGCTCTTAGTAACCGGAGTGGCACCTGCATCCTCCGTCTCTTTCTCAGACTTATCCCACTTAGGCATTGCCACCGCATAGCCACCTGGCCCCAGCTTATGGAACTTATCCTTTTTTTCGGCATTCTTCTTGTTTATTCTCGACCGTTCCTTAGCTAATTCTGAATCCTTGAATTTCACGAAATCGTCCCAATGAGCACGTTGGTTCTCTAGTGTTCCCTCGAATACTGGAGTCTTCCTTCCTCCCTTGACGTACTTGTCCCATTCACAATTCTTGTGGTTCTTGAATGCAACCGCCATCTTCCTAAGAGCAGCGTCCTTGACTTTCTGCACATCTGCTTCTGTGAAATGATCTGGTAGGGTGAAATGTTCCATGAGAGTATCCCAAAGTAGATCTTTTTGATTCTTGTCGACAAAAGTAACATCTGGACGTGGAGCAGCGTCCTCTTTGCCTTTTTGTCTTTTGTCTTTTGCTGGCTCTCTCCATTCTTGAAGGGATATCGGGAGTTGGTCCTTCACAAGAACTCCGCACTGACGAATGAACTTGTCCGCAATCTTCTTAGGCGCTAATGGTTCGCCATTAGGTCTGACTGCCTCGATATTGTACTTTACGCCCTCCTTCAACTTTTTGTTCGGGCCTCGTTTCGTCCTTTTGCCTGAAGATTTGCTCGATCCGGATGGTCGAAAGAACAAAGATCGATTCGTTAATATATCTTCAAGTCATTTAAAACATGTGATGATCATCAGATACCTGCTTATATAAATATATATACCTCGCCGGTCTTTGTTGTTTCAGGATCAACATGTTCTTCGTCATCGTCATAATCGTAGTTCATGACTTCATCAATTCGGTCGTCGCGATCGAATATCATATCACCCTCTCCGGTGTTGTTTAGAAATTCGGAGCCGTCATAATCTTCTTCATTCTGATCATCATCTGGCCCGCGTATCATATCGAACATGGTCTGTTCTTCCTATCTGTCGGTATTGCCTGCCATAGCTTTTATTTAACTAATTCAAAAGAAATATAAAACAATTTAGTATTCAAATTACATCGTCTCGAATAATAGATATAATCTCAAATACTTCGTCTAGAATAATAGATATAATCTCGAATACATCGTCTCGAATAATATATAATATTGAATAGTACATCACTGGCTAGCTAATTAAAGATCGAATACTACAGAAGAATCTAGGACACTCGCGGTTCCTGCGGCGCGGGCGGTGGACACCCAAAGAGAAGGAACCCTCACAGGATCATAGCTGAAGTGAGATCCCCGAAGATACTGCCAGGTATTGGAGAACCTGCCGCCCTCTAACGCAACCATGTAACGATGGACGTGCTCGTCCTCCTCCCTGGCACGGCGACGTACCACCTCCGGCGGGGCCGGGTCCCTCCGCACAAAAACTGGCCCACGCGAACGCCACCAAACAAGATCAGGGTCGACGACGGGACCCGGGGCCGGGTTCCTCATCAAGCGGCGTGCCCCTCCAGGCAGCACCTCCCAGTGCCAGCCCGGCGGAGCCCAGTCCCGGACATGGGTCGGCTGGACGTCGTCGCGGACGGGTCGACGGCGAGGATGCAGGTCGGGCATCGTCGAGAACAAATACTAGCTATATGCCCGCAAAAAGTAATATTTTTTTAATGATTGGATTTTGATAACTAAAATTTCTAACATTTCTACTATTTCAAAAATCTATATACTATTTCATACTAATTAAGCATCTAACACTAAAAACAGAGAACACAACTTCTATACATCCATTAAAAAACTGAAAAACAACATTATATAAAAAATTTCCATACTAATTAAACACTAATTATATCCATCTAACATGCATTCATACATATATAATAGTGAAAAAATAATAATCTAAATAATCTAAACTAAATAAACATACAAAATACGTATATACTAATTAAACACTAAATAATCTAAACTAATTAAACATACAAAATACATAGGTACGTGTGTGTGTGTGTGTTCATGCATGCTTGTGTGTGTGTATGGGCTCGGGGAGGGGCGGCGCCCATGGTGGCCGCCGGGGGCGAGGGAGAGGGGTTAGAGGGGGAGAGCTCACAGCGGGCGA